>NW_027070254.1:198315-250000 GCF_002906115.3 Quercus suber
GGGGGGGGGGGGGGGGGGGGGGGGGGGTCTTAAATATGATGAGAGAATACACAAAACAAAGAGAGCTGGTTAAGGCTGGGAAAACTAGGTTTTGCACTTCATATCTTACAATAAAATCCATTTATAAGCAAAAGCATAACCTAAGGGCCATGTTTACTTCTGAGGAGTGGGTTCATAGTAGATGGGCAAAGGAAGCAAATGCTAAACGAGTAGTAGAAATGATTTTGATGCCTTCTTTTTGGAATACTATAGTTTACATTCTTAAAGTTATGGGCTCTCTTGTTCGAGTTCTTCGCCTTGTTGATAATGGGAGAAAACCAGCTATGGGTTATATATATGAGGCAATGGATAGGGCCAAAGAAGCTATTATAAAAGCTTTTAATGAGAATGAAGAAAGCTATTCAAATATTTTTAAAATCATTGATGAGAGATGGGAATGTCAATTACATTGGCCTTTGCATGTAGCGGGTCATTTCTTGAATCCTGAGTACTTCTATTTTGATGATAACACAGCAACAAATCATGAAATTACAGCAGGATTGTATGCTTGTATACAAAGACAAGATCATGGCTGAACTACCCATCTATAAGAAAGCTGAAGGACTCTTTGGCATTGAATTGGCTAAAAGATCAAGAAAGACAAGGGCTCCAGGTAAGAAAGCATTTATATCTAACTTATAATGACTAGATCAGTGGCACTTTTTACACCCAAAAAAAAAAAAAAAAATCTGACTTCTAATATATCATATATCATTACTCATACTTATTTTTTATTTTTTTTAACATAGCTGAATGGTGGAGTTTGTATGGGAGCTCAACTCCGAATTTGCAACAGTTAGCTATAAGAATCTTGAGCTTGACTTGTAGTGCATGTGGTTGTGAGCGTAATTGGAGTGTGTTTGAGCAGGTGAGTTTTAAAGTATGATAAGTAGATTTTATCCTTTGATGAGCTACTTTATTTCATAGAAAATTCCAATGGTTTAATTATTCACTATAGTCTAATACTTAGTTTTCATAAATGGTTGTAGATTCACACAAAAAGAAGGAATAGACTTGCACAAAAACGACTAAATGATTTGGTCTTTGTGAAGTATAATCAAAAGATGAAGGCACGATATGATAATTGTGATGTTATTGATCCCATCTCCTTAGATGATATCGATGAAAGTAATGAATGGTTGTTGGGGGAAATGGGTGCTGAACCTTCTATGAATGTTGAAGATGAGTTGGTTTTTGATGATGATGATGATGGTTTGACATGGGGTGTAGTGGCAAGAGCTGCTGGTGTTGGAGAACCAAGGAAGAATACTAGATTCCAAACAAAATCAAGGGCAAGCTCAAAGGCCTCAACATTACAACCAAATATTGAAGAGGAAAATGCTGATTCTGATGAGACTGAGGAAAAGAATGTTGATGGTTATAAATCTGGTTCAAGTGGCTTTGAAAGTGATGGAAACTTGAGTGAAGACTCTGATGATGACCTTTAGATTAAAAATAACAACCACATTTAGGCTATTAAATAGGCTAATATGCAGAATGTTCAATCTAATAGGCAGAACAGAATGTTTAATCTTCAAATGCTTTTGTTTTGTCATGGATAGTCATGAAGTTCAATCTTCAATGTTTTGTTAGGAGTTTTCTTCTTTCTAATATGAAGTTATGAACAATATTTTGGTTTAATATTCAGATTTATTTGATATTTGGATGGAGACTAATTTTTAAATAGTTATTTATGTTTGTATTCAGACTTAGTTGATGTTTGATAATTATCTGGACTTAGTTGATTGTTGATATTTGGATGGAGACTAATTTTTTAGAATTTGGGGCCTCGCTTCACTCGGGCTAGCGCCTTTTTGGTGCCTCGTCACCTCGGGCGATACAAGGCCTTGGCACCTTAAGGGCGCCTTTCGCCTTTGACTACCTTGTATACTGTTTTCTTTAGCTTTATCAATGATTGACCATCACAAAACATTCTAGATGCACCTCCATACTTTATTGATCCCACTCTTATACTGTAAACACTGGGATACATATTTGGAATATATGTATAGAGCAAGGATACATATTTGGAATATATGGACTATAAGTCTATAACAATGAAATGCACAAAGCTCAGAACTCCCAGTTACTGATGAGCAATCGACGATGATATAAAATGAGGGCTAAGAGTAATACAATCGAGGATTCATGAATGAATAATTATATATGATAGCCTACTATACTTTTGGGTTAGCAATTAGCATGTTATATATTCCAAAATGCTGTGAAAAATGGTCCAAATGTTTTAATACTACTTGCATGAGACTATTTCAGTGCACTTAGTGTTTGGAACTTGCTTACGCATTGGCAAGGCTCAAGATTGATGAGTTCTCAAGGACAAAGATGGATGCAACAGCAAAAGACCTCATCGACGAAAAAGAAGTGGCCCATTCATGCCTCAACTAACAATAAAACCATCTTCCCTGGAGAATAATGAAGAAGACTTGATAATACATGAAAAGAAAAAAGGGATTTCCAATTTCCATCCTAACTTTATGTACAAATTTTATTAGTCACTTATAAGCTTTGGAACAATGACAGAACAAGATGTGTCCTGATTTATCTTATTTCATGTGTTGGCAAAAATGTAGACTAGTTCACCAAGCACCTCCCCAAATCCAATGATCAGTTCCATGTTATTACTCATATGTGTTCATTGACTTTATATTATTTCATAAGTCCTAAAAAAACATCAAATTTATAAAGTATTAAAAAAAAAAAACTAAATTATTATAGGTCATACGACTAAGAATTTGAATTCACTTACCATTATGCTATAATATACGTACAATATTCTTCAAAACCATCTTACATAAAACATTACAATATTATCCGTACATAACAACTTTCTAATTGAATTAAACAAAAAACCATACATGTAAACCTATAAATTAAATAAGACTTACTTATTAATAGAAGAAAACCGAGCCCATACCCAACAATTATATAATTACTAAAATACCCTTAACTATAGAATAACTAAATAAATATAAAAACCTAATTAACAACTGTGGATACCTATTCTTGGGCTTTGCCTGTAACGTTAAGCTTCCAAAGGAATTTGCCTTTTAATTGAATGCAATTCCAGGGCTACTCTGTTCATGTCCATTCTGTCTGTAGGAGATTGTGCTGAACATGCAAGTCCAATATGAAAGATCGATATCAAGCATTAAGTTTGTCCACTTGTCCAGTCACTCCAACTTGAAACCATGTTATCATTTTCTCCTGCTTTGTTGAAAATTGAATGGTCCACAATCTCCATCACTCGTCCCGGCAATGCCAGCTTAACAAAGTTGTGAAGGTTCAGGTCATCTTTGAATAGTTTATCGATGGGTCTTCTTCTAGTTAACATCTCCAATAAGAGGATCCCAAAGCTGTACACATCCCCATTAGTTGAAAGTTGACTACCCATTCCATACTCTGCAAAAATTTAGAGCACTTTCGTACACTAAGAACAATTCTTACTCAATGCTATTAAACTAGTGATTTGGTGAAGTTTGTATATAAATATTCTATACGGGGCATCCCTGTTTTGATTATTGATGCATTCATTATGCGTTAATACTTTTACAATTGAGTGAAATCATGATACATTACCTGGAGCAGCATATCCAACAGTTCCCTTAATCCCTGTTGAGCTTAATTGATTAAGAAAAGCTTCCTTCCCAGATTTCGAAAGGAGTCTAGCCAAACCAAAATCACTTATATGAGCAATCATATCATCATCGAGAAGAATATTGCTTGGCTTTAGATCACAATGAATAATAGGGGTTTGGCAGTGATGATGAAGATAAAGCAAAGCCGAAGCCACGTCTATAGCAATGTTGATTCTTTGAAGAAGATTTAAACTTCTCAATTGCTTGAGCCCATCTTCAGGATGTAACTGCATCTCCAAGCTTCCATTTGGCATGAACTCATATACTAAAGCTTTAAAATCATTGCCCTTAAAATCAATACTCGAACAAGCAGTCAGAATCTTAACGAGGTTTCGATGCCGGATGTTCCTCAAGGCTTCACATTCGGCAATGAAACTCTTGGAAGCTCCTTGCTTTTGAAGATTGAGTACCTTGACTGCAACATGTGTTTCATCTGGACCAAGTTTTCCTTTATAGGCATTACCAAAATTACCTGAACCAATCAAATTCTCCAAAGAGAATCCATCAGTTGCATTGTGTAATTCTTTATAAGAGATCTTTTGGTAGGAGGGTCCACAGGTGGAAATGGAAAGGCTTTTTTTCTTCGACTTTTTCAACCAGGAAAGAGCCATCAAAGAAAACAATGTCAAGCAGAAAGCAGCTGCAATGCTTATGGCCAGTATCAATTTCAAAGCAAAATGCTTTTTGTGTTTCTTGGGGCATGCAGGCAAATGCAGCTCTTGGATCCCCCCACAAAGACCAGTGTTGCCTTTGACTTCAAATGCACTAGCATTTCTGAAGACCCCTTCTACAGGTACATCTCCCTCAAGATTGTTGAAAGATAGGTTTAAAGTTTGCAACACTGGAAAATTAGCCATATAGCTTGTGATTTGACCGGACAAGTTGTTGTGGGAAAGATCAAGATATTGAATACCTTTTAACTTACTTAGGTCGGGAATGGTTCCTTCAAAGGAGTTGCCTTGCATATAAAGTGTTTCTAAGGCCAAACATTCCCCTAGCTGGGCTGGAATCTCTTTGGAAAATTTGTTGTATGAAACATCTAGTGCAACAAGAAGTTTCAGGTTTCCAAAATCTGGTGGTAAAAAACCGGTCAAGGAGTTATGAGACACATTAATTTGGACTAGAGGAAGGCCAAAAAGTTGCTCGGGTATGGTGCCATTTAATTTATTACGGAAAAGGTATACCTCTTGCAGGTGGCTACACCTTCCAAGACTAGTGGGTATGCTCCCTTCTAAGCTGTTATTGTACAAGGAGAGAGTTAGTAATTGAGTCATGTTGCCAACGGAAGACGGGATCACCCCAGTCAATTTGTTTTCACCCAAGTACAAAGCGTTCAAGTTTGTGAGCTTTCCAATTGAAGATGGAATATTCCCTGTTAACAAGTTAGATCCCAGGGCAAGTTTAGTTAGGCTAACAAGATTTGATATTCGTGTAGGTATGCTCCCACCAATAGAATTGCCATCTAGCCCCAGATATAATAATTGGATTGAGAGGTTTGTTATGGAGTTAGGCAGCTCACCTCCAAGCTGGTTGCCGCTGACATCCAGATACTTTAACTGGCTGCAATTGTTCAAAGAACTCAGAAAACTCAAATCATCAACTGAGTTATTTCCAAGGAGATTAGAATAAGCATTAAACCATTGAAGATTTTGTAGATTACCAAAACTCATAGGAATGATTCCTGTAAATTGATTATATGGGATATCAAGCTCTTGAATGTCTGACACATTGGACAATGAAACTGGAATTGTTCCTGTAAATTGGTTTCCTCCTGTCAAAAGTATCTGCAGATTTTGAAGAGCAATGCCCAAGTCGGGGTTGAGGTTACCAGTGAAGTTGTTATCAGTCAAGGCAATAAGTGTGAGCAATGATAAATTGTATAGGGAAGGTGGAAACACACCAGAAAGATGATTTCCTGATACAAAAAAAGATGTCAAGCTTTTCATTTGGGCTACTGTATTTGGGATTTCTCCCTCCAAATTGTTAGCTGCAAACCAAAGATATTGGAGAGAGGACAAGTTCCCCAGAGAAGGTGGGAACCTTCCACTTAGATGATTGTGATCAAGAATTAGCATTTGAAGTTTTGACAAAAAGCCAAGTTCTGAAGGGATTCCTTGTAGTAAATCGCTGTACCGGAGATCAAGATACTGTAGGTTGGAACAGTGAGAAAGATTGACTGGAATTTCCCCTCCCAATATTGGATTAAGACTCAGGTTCAAATTTCGAAGCCTGGGCAAGTAACCAACTTCTGAGGGAATTCCACCATGGAAAGAGTTACTTGCAAGGTCGAGAGATCGAAGGAAAGAAAGATTTCCAATGTGGGGTGATATGTTGCCAACCAACTTATTGTTTTTTAGGTCCAAACCGATGACTCTTTGGTGTTTGTTGCCACAAGTGACCCCAACCCAGTGGCAGAAATGGAAAGAGTCATTCCAAGAAGCCAGGACATTAAGAGGGCTATCTATGTGGGACTTGAATTCGAGCAGTGCAAGTTTATCCGTTTCGTTTGAAAGTGTGGTAGCTAAGGAAAATTTAGAGATGGATAAAGAGAGGAACAGAAGAAAGATGGGATGGTAGGTTAGTGAGAAGAGTGGTCGTGTATTCATAAGCAGATGATCCATCTTGTAGGAAGAAATTAGCTTCTTCAGAGAGAGATACTGACATAGGCAGGAACTCTCACGCGTAGGCCTGTTCAGGATTTGACCAGCACCGATGATGCTCCACCGCAGATGCTCGGAGAGGTGGCCGGCAAGTAAGAGTGTGTAATTTGGGGATTATAAAGAGGAGAATGGTCGAAACGGAGGCGTTTTGGTAGAGTTAGTTGAGTGCGGAGAGATCGAGAGGAAGGAGGTTGGAGTTTCGGCGCTCTCTCTCTCTTTCTTTTGTTTTTGAGTTTTTGTGTTTGTCTACAATACAATGTACTACTAACTTAACTACTATGTACAGTATGTTTTTAGTTGTTGTTATTGTTGTTGTTGTACTACGATCGATTGTAGAGTCGTAACTAGTAAGTAGTGGATTATGGGTTGGTGAATGCGGGCCGTGAAATATAACGAGTGATGGAAAGTATAGGATGTGGAGGTTGTGGCCCATATCACTTATAAACTGGGCTATTCATTCCTAGCCGTTGGAATCTAGTAGTATAAAAATACTAGTGCTGATAAATTCAAACATATAGAGATTTGTCATTGTCTCCAGCTCTCGTCTCATGCCATGTGCATGCCTGTTTGCTTTGGCCTTTTCATTAATAGACCCAAATCTTTCGTTCTTGTTATTTTTGCTCTTTTCTTGGCCTCAAACAATTGTTGTTAATACTCTAAATATCTTACAGGATGTAATAGTATTTCAATGGTTGAGAATCCACTACCTAGCTCATGAAAAAATTTCTATCTATTTTAACAAAAAAAACCTACTTTTTTTATTTTACATATTCACTTTTCGAAAACATCTCACACCAAATTATCTACTTTACACTATTTCTTTAAAATATTAATTTTTCTTGATTTTTTTTTTTTGTTGTTTTTCTTTTTTTCACAATTAACAACCACCATCCACTTTATTCCTTCATCCTTGGCATATGTAAAGAAAGAATAAAAAAACTAAATAAAACATGAATAATGCTAGTGTAAATTTACACGGATATTGTAGTAACAATATATTTTTACACAATTTTGCATAGTCTGATGTGAGTGAATTTTGGGCTTGGTTGGCTAAAATGTGATAAATTTTCTATTATATGAGCACTGATGCGAGTGCTTTGAGACTCTAAATCCTGGTTCCATCCCTACATAAGAGTGACGCATGTCATCTTACTATTGTTGGTTCAACAAAGTTTGTATCCAAATTTTGTCTTATGACTAAAAATATATGTGGATGATTTTATTAATCGCCATGTAGTGAGTTAAAAGAATTTTCCTTCAAACTAATTGAAGGTAAACTTTTTTCTTTACTATTTTGGGTGTTATATGCCTTTTGGAGATAAAATATGTTTTGATGTTGTTGCATGAGACTTTATCTATTGTCTTGAGATTTTTTGTGTACTCGTAGAACTATTACAGACTCACGCGATGCGTGGGAATATATAATTATTTTGTGATATATTATAATGTCTAATTTGTTCTCTAAAATTTGTTGAAGAAAATTTGTTCCCTCTAAAAATAAAACAATTTCTATAAGTATTTTCCATCGCTCTTTTTATACAAATATAAAATTCTATTATTTTATATTTGGGTGTGTTTGATTGCTTTTTTAAAGGTGGTCCATATTATTTTAACTACTATTATAGTGCGTACCATTTTCCTTATTTGTTTTTTTTTTTTTTTTGGTAGATCTAAACTTTCTAAGTTTCAAATATATTATACAAATTTCTTCTTCTTCTCTTAAGGAGATTATCATGATAATCAAAACTCACCACAAAATTATAATATTAACTTAACAAAAATTAAAATTAAACTAAAGGAAATTAAAGATAGACAATATAATAATTTATTACTCAAAAAATTTATAGGTACATTTAAATATATAACCATGTATATTTTATTTGAATATAAACTCCAACCTCCACTTTCAAAATAACTAAATATTAATCCAAAATAAAATAAACATAAATAATAAGAGGAAAAGAGGGGAGTTGTGACGGAGACTTAAAAAATACAATACTAAAACGTATCAACACAAAGTAGAATTATAAATAAATAATAAATAAAATTTCATCAACTTGAGGGTTAAGTCTATAGTTAGTAAATACGGTATGCATATATTATGATAAACATACAAATAGGTTTAATTCGGTATCTTTCAATAAAAATGTGTTTCAAAAATTCAGCATAAAAATATGGAAACAGAAAAATAAATAATATGTGTGTCATACAGGTGTTAAACGTTTATTTTTAAAAGGTTGTGTAAAAAATACAAAAATATTTATCATATAAATACAATATATATATATATATATATACACTCAGTTACTCACTTACAATAATTATTGGGGTGTACTACTGAGGGGATGAAGCATGGCAATAGGTTGTGGTAGCTTTTGTGTTTAACTTTTTGTGAGTTTCACAATTTAATAAAAAGTAATGCTAAAGACACAAACAATTTTACAATATTTTTACAAAATGTTAATGTGAGACTATGATATGATAAATTCTTACGGGTTTTCATTTGGACCCGCTATTAATACATATTTTTACTTACTAATAATCACTTATCACACCAACAGTTTGTAAAAAGATTTATAGAGTAGTATGTGGCATTAGTATTTTTCCTTAATAAAATAAAGAATAATTTTCGCAATAATTTGATAATAAAAACTAAGTGTCAAGCTGTTAATAGTAGGTAAAAAAATGATATAAGTTATGAACTCTAAATGAAAATGAGTAATAATTTACCGCATAAACTTTGTTGTAAAAATATTGTTTATTGTAGCACTGTTTTAAAATAATATTAAAAAGTTAAAACTGATTCTTTGTGTTTGACTTTGAGGGCATTACGTTTCATTTAAGATTATTTTAATCTTTTATATGTGTAGTTTCTCACTTTCGGGTGTGTTTAGATACCCTTTATTTTACTGAAATTAAAAAATTATTGTTGAAAGTACTATAGATAAATGTAAAAGTTAGTTAAAATAGTACATTAAGACCCATAAATAGTGTCAAAAAAAGTAGTGAGGCTTATAAATAATAGCAATAATTTTAATTTTTCATTTCAGTCTAAATGAAAATGAGTAATAATTTACTGCATAAACTTTGTTGTAAAAATATTGTTTATTGTACCACTGTTTTAAAATAATATTAAAAAGTTAAAACTGATTCTTTGTGTTTGACTTTGAGGGCATTACGTTTCATTTAAGATTATTTTAATCTTTTATACGTGTAGTTTCTCACTTTTGGGTGTGTTTAGATACCGCTTATTTTACTGAAATTAAAAAATTATTGTTGAAAGTACTATAGATAAAGGTAAAAGTTAGTTAAAATAGTACAATAAGACCCATAAATAGTATCAAAAAAAGTAGTGAGGCCTATAAATAATAGCAATAATTTTAATTTTTTATTTCAGTCTTTGACAGCAATAGGTTTGCGTTAATTTTGTTTAACTTATATATATTTTCGTATTTTACAAACCCTTTTTAACCTTTTTCAACCAACACGCAAAGTATACTTTTACGTACAAGAAGTTTAAGTGTAAGACACACTTATATACTAAGAAACAATAAAAAATTCAGCAAAAAAAAAAAAAAAAAAAATTGTGAGAGAGTACTCAATTTTTTTTTTTTTTTTTTTTTATGCTCAAGGACAGAAGTCATAGAATTAAGAAGCTACAGTGATAAAGATGTTTGCACATGAATGCGCGTTGTCAAAAAAGAAAAAAGATTCCCACTTTCTCTTTTTGTGGAAATTGCAGAAAATTGCATAACGCGTAGGACACCCTCAGTGGAAAATTGTAATAAGGAAAATTCCAACCACGTAACAAGTCATGACTCATGAGTCAACTCACACTCTATAGTCATGAATCAACTGACACTTTATAGCCACTATATTATTATTATTATTATTATTATAAAAAAAAATAAAAAGGACTCACTAACTTTTGAATAGAATATATATATTGTGAAAAGGAGCCACTATTAGCCATCCTTTCTTATTTCATATTGTAGTAAGCACTATTTCTCTTTTTCCCTATCAATTCCATATTTTCAGTTTGATTTTTTCTCTCTAAGATTCAATTCTAGTACACTTGTTGTAAATCATCATTCTTTCGTCAATTTCCCAATCAAACGTAGGTACTCAAAACCTTTCTGTTGAGAAATTTAGAACGTGATTGATAGAATTAACAAGTTTTAAACCCAAGTTATTAATTAAATTTATTATGAATAAACCTTGTTAAATTTCTTTTGTGCTTTTTCTTTCTAAGAGAGAGGAAACACACTGTAACGTAGGTACTCAAAACCTTTTTGTTGGAAAATTTAGAACCTGGTTGATAGAATTAACAAGTTTTAAACCCAAGTTATTAATTAAATTTATTATGAATAAACATTGTTAAATTTCTTTTGTGCTTTTTCTTTCTAAGAGAGAGGAAACACACTGTAGATGGGAGCGCAAGAGGATTTTGAAGAGAGCTATCAAGTGTACAAGTTTATTTAT
This sequence comes from Quercus suber, assembly GCF_002906115.3. Taxonomy (NCBI): domain Eukaryota; kingdom Viridiplantae; phylum Streptophyta; class Magnoliopsida; order Fagales; family Fagaceae; genus Quercus; species Quercus suber. Next base: position 209,153 of record NW_027070254.1, read on the forward strand.
TTATTAAAAGTAGGGTCTGGTTAATGTGTGTCTTTAGGGTATATATTAACAAATTTATTTTTGAAAAAAATTTATTAGAAATTAAAAATTTATCAAAATTTTGTTAATTTTTGATAAATTTTTTTCAAAATTAATTTACTATTGTGTGCTTTTAGATACACGTTAATAAAATCCTTAAAAGTAAAGTCTAGAACAAGAAATTCATATTGTGGGTCTGTTAAGTATCATATTTTCTTTTTTAAAATAACAAATTTTGAAAACTAGTTTACGTCAAGCAGTTGAGGACTTGACTAATAATTTGATTCCCATTTAATTTCATTCTAATCAGATGAAAAGTGGATCAAATCCAATTTATCAAAAGTAGGACGAATATGAAATATTGAAAAGCTTCAATAATTCTAATGCAAAGAGATTCACGGGTCTAATCACTTTTGCTGAAAGTAAATTTGGGTTGATTCAAAAATCAAATCCGGTGCTGGCACGAAAATATGAAAAATAGTGTTATGTTCTGTCACATTCATAATAAACTCTATTTTCATTAAACACAATTTCTTCGTATGCAATAGAACTAATAAGTCTTTATACGGGTAAAATATTTCAAAATTAATTTTGATAAAATTCGAATATTGGGTTCAATTGGTGAGTGTGTGCATGGAGGAGAACTTGCTCCAAAAAAACTAGTAACAAAACCTCAGTAGTTTATTATATTTAACAATATTTTACTTCAAAGACCTTTATTTTTCTATGTATTTTTTATTGATTGTGTGCATGCAGGACAACTTGTTCCAAAAAAACGGAGAGAAAAGAGAGAATGACCAAGCTTCTCTTTCCTTTTATTTTCAATGTTCTTTATTGTACTTATTAAGAAAATGCCATGCATATTAAAAAAAAAAAAACGGTTGTTTAGTAGACAAGGCAGCGCATTATTAGCAGACTTTTCTCCATTTGAATTCCATTTTACCACAAGTTATCCTTTCTTTCTCATTATCAAACCTAAAATTTCAGCATTATTTCTTTCTATTCATTACTTAGTCACAAAAATTAAACCATAGAACATATAGAGTAGATTCAGTTCTCATTTAAATTGAACATGAAATAAAATCATATCAATTTTAAACTCTTTTTGATATCCAATTTTTCTAGACTCTAATTGGAAATAGTTTTGGTTGATATTCAGTATGTTTAAAATTATATTGAAACTTGCTTTAATACACACACACACACACACACACACACACACACACACACACATATATATATATAATGCACACAATGGCGAAGCCAGAAATTAGAACAAAGGCTATTCAATTGTACTCAAATACTCTTTTTGTAACTGTGGAATTAGAACAATTACGTGTAGTGTAGGGATTAATTGATGGGGAAAGATTGAAAGTGGAAGAAGCAATTCTGTAGAAAAATTAGCAATAATGCAGTGCTGTGTTAATTAGTAGATTGGACAGGAAAAATATTCTCATTATCTTTCAAAACCTTAGTATTGCTATCATGCTAAAAAAAATTATTCTATCTTTGGTGCATTCAATTTCTTCCAAGTTATCATTTGAGCCCACTAATATCTTCACTTTTTTACTTACAAATAATCACTCTCCAAATCAAAAATTTATAAAAATGGCTAAAAGAATTTTGTGAGACCTTATGAACTTGTTTATACACTTATTCAATTAAATCTTAAATATATTTAAGTTGATTTTATGCATGTATATACATAAATACTTGTTTTTTTGAGAAACCTATATACATAAATATATACTTGAATCAAGCATCATACTTTGATAAAAAAGAAAAAATCAAGCATAATGTTATTATGACATGTTATTATATTTGAACTCTGTTTAAGTGTGTGTTTGGCAGAAATTAAAAAGTCAACTTATTTTACTATTCAGCTTATTTTTGCTATTATTCATGGGTCTTACTGCACTTTTTGGTACTATTTATGAGTCCCACTGTACTATTTCAACTAACTTTTACTTTTATCTACATTACTTTTAACAAAAAGTTTTCAATTTCAGTAAAATAAGTAGATCTCAAATAGACCCTAAGTAATTAAAATAAGCTTAAGTTTGAGCTGGACTCAACAAATTTGATTAATTTCTGATAAAAAGAAAAATGGCTCTATTCATTTAAATCCTAGAAGTATTTACTACCGGGCCTTCTGGTCTAAGTGGTACCCGGTTATCCTAGTGACTGTCAACTCAGGAGTTCTAGCCCCTTCATAAACAATTACCCAGCAAAAAAACAAAAAGAACAAAAAAAAAAAATTCCTAGAAGTATTTCAAAAATTATAAAAAAAAGTTCTAACTTTTTTGTTTTAGCTGCCAATGCTTTTGGAATTTAGAAATGTTGTTTCATTATTGCTTGATGCTACTGCGTTCACACTCACATTTTGTAAATGATTAATACTGACAGGACACCATCAAAGGAAAAAAAAAAAAGGGGTAGAAAAACAGTCTAAAGTTTTCGAATGAAAAACAACATTTTCTTTAGTCATAATTATTGAGGGTAGCTGTGGTGGAATTCTTGGTTCCGCGCTTTGTTGATGCTGACCTGACCACATATAATTGCTCATTTTTTTGTGTGATGCTACCACCATTAAAAGAACAATTACTAGGAAAGTGCTCAACAAGATTACCCTACTGGATTGATAACGATATTCTAAGCAAGACACAACCACAGCTATTTTAGTATTGTTGTCTTGCTAAAAACAAATATTCTCTATTTGATGTACACAATTTTTTACTAGCTAATAGCTATCATTCGAGTCGGCATTTTTTTTATTTATAAATAACAAATTTTCAAATCTTAAATATATTTAAGAAGATATTTATTCATGTATAAACATAAATATTTGTTTTTCTTTTTAGAAACCTATATACATAAATATATACTTGAATCTACCATCATGCTCTGGTAAGAAAGAAAAAATCAAGCATGATGTTAGTTTTATTTATGAACATGTTATTATATTTGAGCCATGCTTAACAGTTGCTGATCATAAACTCAAGTTTGAGCTACTGAAAGTTTGAGCTGGACTCAGTAGCTCGATTCATTTCTGATAAAAAGGAAAGGTTGGTTGATTCATTTAAATCCTAAAAGTTAGGAATTTAGAAATGTTCTTTTCTCGCTACTGCATGCTACAGCTGCTAACTGCGTTCACACTAATCACATACACTCGGTTTCCCACTCCCACTTTTTAAATGATTAGCACAATAACGCGACCCCAGCGAAAGGAAAAGAGAAAAAGCAGTCTTAAATTTTCCAATAAAAAACAATTTTTTCTTTGGGCATAATTATTGAGGCTAGCTCTATCTCTCATCACTTTCATTGCTCCACAAACCCATCTAAATATCCAAGATTCCTAAAAAATAAAAAAATAAAAAAAAACTATGGCGGAAGGAGCAATTGTGTAGCAATTGGGTAAAAAGTTTTAACTTCCCATAAAAAGAAATTTAAAAAAAAAAGTTTTAACTACAATTGTGCTTTTGGAATTTAGAAATGTTGTTTCACACTCACTTTTTAAATGATTAATACATATGTTCACAGTTCACACCATCAAAGGGAAAAGAGAAAAAGGTAGAGAAAACAGTCTAAAGTTTTAGAATAAAAAAAAATTAAAAAAAAAAAAACTTTTTCTAGTGTTTAAACTGATCCCAAGGACTTTTTTATTTACCTTAACATCTTGAACATGGAAGTGGGTGGGAATAATTCTAGTAACTGTTTTTTAGTGATGCAAAAAAGTGTTATTCAGGGTCTGTTTGGATACCGCTTATTTTGCTGAAAACTGGAAATAATAAAAAATTTACTGTTCACTTTTTTTTTACTGTTCATATGCATTGGTGCATTGTTCATGTTCCATTAGGGCAGTCCAGAGACTCGGCCAACCCGACCCACCCGTCGCTGCCGACTAAACCCGATTCGCCGCTGACCGATCCGACTTCTCCAGCGGTTGGTGACGGGTTTGTTCCTCCAAAACCTGAGTTTGGTGGGTCAAAGGTCGGTTTTCCTTCTCCAGAATCCAATCAAACCTATTTGACCGACCCACAAGATTTTCGACACTATTTGGTAGATCCAGTGAGATTTAGACCATTTTCGTCAAGATCTCGGCGAGATTTCGCCGAATCTAGCCAAGATCTTGCCGAAAATGGCCTAGATTAGGCCGGATCTAGAGAAACTTCAAAGATTTTGGCCAGATTTTGGCCATTTTCATGTGTTTATTTTCGCCATTTTCATGTCAGTTTTTGCCGTTTTCTAGATTTTCAACCCCGATCGACGCACCCGCTGCTCGTTGATGGTCTGATATGCCCGATCCAATTACTCCGACGGTCGACGACGGGTGCATTTTTTTGCGACCTGATTTCGGCGAGTTGTTTCTAGGTTGGGCACAAACCTGACCTAGACCGACCCGTGGACAGCCCTATGTTCCATGAATAGTGCACCAAGTTGGTCTAAAAAAAAAAAAAAAGAAATGTAGACGCAGACGATTTTGCGCTTCCCAAATGCACACTCAATGTCAAAGTATCAATTTTTTTAAGGCCAAAATACAAAACACACCCTCTAAGTTTGAGTTTTGTCATTTCAATCCTCTATGTTTCATTCCTTTTCAATTAAGTACTCTGTTAATATGCTGTTAATTTCTTCCGTTAACTTTTTTTTTTCTTCTTAATTTTAGAGAAAAATGTTAATTTAATATTTTTTTAAAAAAATATAAAGCAAATTAGAGGAACCAGTAAGGCTCTAATACCAGCAGATCGTGAGGAAGAAAGTGAGAGATTGACGCACTTCTAACCCAGCAAAAAGATTTTTTCCTCTGACTTGAAATAAACCAAGTAATCCACTGTGAAATCGAGTTAAAGAACCCCATAAACCTAGACTAAATCCAGGTACTCAACTCAGTGATGCTCAAGCACCCAAGGTTCTCTAGCCTCATGGTTTGTGACTCCAGTGGCCGAGAACGCAGGTGCTGCATTGAGAGATAGAGAGGGAGAGGAGGTATTTCGGCCGGAGTCAAGTACATCTCTTGGAGCGGAGCCGCCGAGGATTGGCTTGAGCCGAGGTACCGAGTACCTTCTCTCCCTCTCGATCGACCTCTCAATCTGTCAATCTCTTTTTCTACCTCTTGATCTCGCTTTCTCCCTCTTGATCTCAATTATTGATGGGTTAGGCAGTTAGGCAGGAGTGGGTGGTGGGGTTTCTACTTCTTATTCTTCAGATGGTTCGTGTTCTTCAGATGGGGGATAAATTGTTTTTTTTTTAATTAACGCTTTTTAATTAAGAAATAAACAATTAAATAAAAATTAAATATTATATAAAGGGCAAAACGACATCGTTTTTGGACAAGTTAACGGTAGTCATGGACGGAATATTAACGGAAGACTAAATTGAGAAGGACTGAAACTTAAAGGACTGAAATGACAAAATACAAACTTAGAGGACTGAAATGACAAATGGTGAAACTTAGATGGTGAGTTTTGCATTTTAGCATTTTTTTTAATAAGGAAAATTCAAAAAATTCGGGCTTAAAATTTTACATATTGTCACTGGTTGGAAAAATGTAATTTCAGATACCTCAAATTTTTCGCAATTTTCCTACGAGGAATATTCACTAAACAAGATGTGGTATATTTTATCACCAAGTAACTCATGCACCAACCAATAACTCATTTTCATTATTTTCATGTTATCCAAAGCCGTGGTATTTGGTAGAGCAACTTCCACATCTACTGCAATGCAAATTTGTTCACATTTGTTCTAGTCTAAATTCTTTCACATTTGTTCTACTGCAATCCAAAGCCGTGATATTTTTCTAGTCTAATTCTTTCTTAGCGTGCGTTTGGCTCTAAATTAAAAAGCCAGTTTCTTTTATTATTCAGTTTATTTTTACTACTATTCATGGGTCCCATTACATTTTTTAGTACTATTCATAGGTCTTACTGTACTATTTCAGCTAACTTTTACCTTTATTTACAATACTTTTAACAAAAAAATTTCAATTTTCAACAAAATAAGCGGATCTTAAACAGACCCTTAAAGTAATCAACAACCTCACCTCAATTAAATCCTTGTAATCTTAGATGGCCTAGTATGATATCGCTACTTGAAATGAATATATCTACCTCACTCTCTCGTCACTTTAATGAGATTGTGAATTACTAGTTGTTCAAGTAATTAAGGAGGAGTTTAGGCTCACACATAAAAGGGAGTGATTAAGTTGACCACTTCCAAACAGCTTAAACTTTAGATACAATTGGTAATTTAACCATCTATATAAGATATCATTAATATTTTACTATTAAAATGCCACGAATTATCACCTCGTACGTGGTATGTGACAAGATTTCATAGAACAACTACTTTTTTTCTCAATTTAGTCTAGTGTACATCAAAAGCACCAATATGCTTTAGTTTAAAGTCACAAAATTTTATGGACAACTTTAAACTTATGCTTCATTTGATTTCCGAGAAAGAGTAAAAACAGAAAAACAAATAAATAATAAAAAATAGTTTCAACGTCAATGTATTAGTAGCCACCCTATTGGCAGCACAGTTAATTTGTTTTGTTTTATTTTTTATTTTTTATTTTTTATGAACAAAAAATGGGTAGAGATGAGTGACCTGAGTTGATGTCTTTCACCTGAGTGTGACTCTACCTGCTAGGCTCGAAACTGCAGGAGCAAAGAATCTGAATGAGCCATAATTTTACACCCAACCCTATCGAGGACGCTAATGAAGCTACATAGATTCTAAAATCCTACAATCTCTGCCTCGTATATAGCCACCAATATTGATTAGTTGTCTTCTTTTCATTGTTTTGCTTCATATTCAAGAGCTTTCAATGTCATTGAATTTCTAAATTATTTTTTTATATAAATCAGAGACGAGTGTGGCATTGAAACCAAAAAGATTGTAGAGAGGGTTCTACAAAAATCAAGCATCATCTTGCAATAATTTGAGCAATACGCCTCTCACCTTCTTTTCTTCTTTTTATATTATATTTATGATAATTTTTGTAACAAACAGTTTTGAATTTTCAGAATATTTATTGCAACAGGTCACATGTATCAATCCTTGTGTAGGGACAGCTTGGTCTATGAACTTTCAATTTTTATAGCAATAATAATTTTTAACAGGTTGTGATTTATAATTTTGTATCTTTGCCCTTTGTGCAGTCTGGAGGTTCATGGGTGTGTACAAGTAGGTGATTATACCCATTTGATCTTACATTAAAAAGTATGTGATATAACCTGCGAAAGACTTACAAATTTTAGTATTTGTTTTTAGCTTTGACAATTTCAGGGGCAGGGAAAATTTGTACTTTATCCATTGAGGTGGCTTTCAAAATTTGGTGCACACAATTTTTTACTAGTTATCATATGAGCCCACCACTACCATCACTTTTTTTTTTTTACTTACAAATAATCAATTTCGCCAACGGAGGCTTGGTTGAGTGGGTAAGGTTCGGACGCTTCGTGCACCACACCTAGATTTGAATCCCGCTGCCCGCAGGAGTCCATTGGTGGGCAAACTTAGTGGGGTTTATCCTCCACACAGTCTGGCAGGCGCGTACCTTCAGCTGGGAGGTCTGTCAGCTGGCTCCCTACCCGGAGGTGTAATATAGCCATAAAGGCCCCCATTTTTTCATTCTCAAAAAAAAAAAAAAAACAAATAATCAATTTCCAAATCAACAGCTTATAAAAATGGTTGAAAGAATTTGTTCAACTTTACGAACTTGTTTATACACTTACACAGTTAAATCTTAAATATATTTAAGTAGATTTTTATGCATGTATATACATAACATATTTGTTTTATGAGAAACCTATATACATAAATATATACTTAAATCAAGCATCATAAAAAAGAAAAAAAATCAAGCATGAAGTTAATTTTATTCATAAACATGTTATTATATTTGAACTCTATTGAAGCGATGAAAATAAGCTTAAGTTTGAGCTGTACTCAACAGCTTGATTCATTTCTGATAAAAAAGAAAAATAGCTCTATTCATTTAAATCCTAAAGTTTTAACTTCCCATAAAAAAAATTATAAAATAAAGTTCTAACATTTTTTAGCCTAAGTGCTCGACATGATTACCCTCCTGGATTACTATATATCGATATTGATATTTTAAGCAAGACAAGTATTGTTGTTATGCTAAAAACAAATATTCTCTATTTGGTGTACACAATTTCTTTCTAGCTAATAGCTATCATTTGACCAATCATTTTTTTACTTACAGATAACCATTCTTCAAATCTTAAATATATTTAAAAAGATTTTTATGCAAGTGTAAAACAAATTTTTTTTTTTTTGGGAGAAACCTACATACATAAATATGTTCGTTTGTTTTGCAAACAAGACAAACTTAAGTTGAAGTTTAGGCTCAACTTTTGAATAATGTTAAGTTACAAAGTGGGATGGTGTTAGACACGCACCTTGCTTGGTGAATTGGTCTTCTAGAATATGGTGGCCATGATCATGTCATGCAATTACTATCCAAAGATGTCATAAGATTTTAATTTGTTACCTTTTTAAGATTTTATAATTTAATTTTTTTACTTTTAAAACTACAAGATTTAATTTGTTACACCTATAAACTACAAAGTTTAAAATAATAGTTATGACAGAGAAAATTGCTTTTTGCCCATTTCTAAAAAAAATTCCAGCATTTTGCCCTCTTTCTCAAACTAATTAGGGAAATGCCCATCTTTTGAAAATCGAGTTTCTGAAAATCGATTTAAGCCCTATAGCAGTGTTTTTAAGGACACTATAGTGACGTTTTAAGGACCTATAGTGACGTTTTGTAACTCGATTTTCATAAAGTCGAGTTACATGAAATTTTTTTTTTTTTTTTTTACCTATAACTCGACTTTATGAAAATCGAGTTACAAAACGTCACTATAGGGTCCTTAAAAACGCCGCTATAGGGCCTAAATCGATTTTCAAAAACTCGATTTTCAAAAGAGGGGCATTTCCCTAATTAGTTTGAGAAATAGGGCAAAATGCTGGATTTTTTTGTTGAAAGGGGCAAAAAGCAATTTTGTCCTAGTTATGACTATTATAACTTTCAAAATTCTTTGATTTCTTTCTCATCCATACAATTACTAATTTTGAACACAAGGAATTACGAAATAGAATTAGAAAAAGGAAAAAAGAAAAAGAAAAAGAAATATCTAAGTACACCCACAGCCACAGAGCTTTCATGAGGTTAGCCCTCTTTGATGAGTTAAGCCCCTTCTTGTTGTTGAAAACCAGACTTCAAGTGTGTAATGATGAATGATAATTACAAACATTATCAAAGTTGAAAGTGGTATTGCCTGTGCGATGGTACCAAGTGTTGACTCTGAGGTCTTTATTGACGGTAGTGGCTGCTCCACCCAAGCCAAGACTTTCAATATATTGATAATGCATCTAGACATGACTCTAAAAATTAGTCCAAATAACAATAAAAATAGTTCAAACAACAACACCCACAGCCACAGAGCTTTCATGAGGTTAGTCCTCTTTGATGAGTTAGGCCCCTTCTTGATGTTGAAAACCAGACTTCAAGTGTGTAATGATGAATGATAATTACAAACATTATCAAAGTTGAAAGTGGCATTGCCCGTGCGATGGTACCAAGTGTTGACTCTGAGGTCTTTATTGACGGTAGTGGCTGCTCCACCCAAGTCAAGACTATCAATATATTGATAATGTACCTAGACATAACTCTAAAAAAAATTAGTTCAAACAACAACAAAAAAATTAGACTAAACAGAATAAATGAACAAAATATTCAATAAAACTCATTGAAAAAAGAAAAAAATCATTGAAATTAATAATCCATTAAACCCATTGTATTAAAATAATCTATAATTTCATTTTTTTTTTCCTAAAAAAAATTGATACCAAGAGAGATACTGTGGTAGTGAGTTCTCCTAAGCTTTGCAATTGCTAAAGCTTTACTCTCCTTGATGACTCGGCTTATCATCCGTTGCTCTCTCTATCTCTCATCATGATTAGACTCTTTAACTTTATTTCTCTTATTTCAACATTCTTATTAATTTTCACTTTATCTCTTATTAGTAACTTTTTGCATTCATTTTGTCAGTAAAAGAAACTGTAAAATTTCATGTGCTTACAAGTTATTTATTATTTTTTTTCTTTTAATGCTGAAATATTCAAGTATTTTTTTAGTAAATTTTAATGAATCCACTCTATAACTATTGGATTCAAAAATCTGAATTCGCTTGAAATCATTGAAATTCATAAGCACTAAAAAAAGATCGCAAATTGTAAAATGAATTTGAATTAATCTTTGTCAAGCATATTATCTAACAAAAATTAACGAACAAAACAAATTAAATGTTGGGAAGTAAGTTAAAAGTTAAAACGACAATAAATTATTNTGGGACCCACCACTAAAAAATTTGTTTGACTTTATATTTATATTCAGTTTTCAATTTCAGTATCAAAAAAAATATAGGATTTGAATACAAAAACTAAAAACAACTTTTTGGTGTTTTCATTTTCTTGAAATTGAATACAGTGACATTTTCGTAAAAAGCCAAATCTGTGGGTTCCTCTAACATTGATTTGTCCCATAAAAAAACACTCTCTCTTCAATTGTGATAAATTTGTAATTGAAATATATAAAGTGAAAAAAAAAAAAAGAGAGCAAAAACTAGACTAGAAAGTAATGCAAACATGAAATGGGTTGGGTAGAAAAAATGAATACAAGATTTGAGAACAAAAAAAGAGTTTAGAAAATAAAAAGAGAGAATGAATCCCCCTCCAATAATAATCAAACAGGGCCCTAGTGATCGAGTTCTCATGAGTGCACACTATCTTATAAAATGGGAGTCAAATTATTAGTCAAGTCATCAACTCCATGAAGTAAAGTGGTTATCAACATTTGTTATTTTGCAAGAGAAAAAATGAGAGAATAGACAGAGCCACAACACGAATCTCTTTCTCTAGACTTGACTAGCAATATATCTCATTCTGGAAATGACCATCTTAAAGATATATAGGACCACCTTGAATTTCCTAAGAGGTGTTTGGAAAATACACATCCTCTTGTAACCAGTTTGCATAAATTCACAGTAGGGCTGAGTAAGGACCTGAACAACCCTACCCATCAGTGTTTCAATACAATCTCAAAAGGAGATTTTATTTTTTATTTTTATTTTTTGGTTTTCATGCCTATAGTATGAAATTATCTACACGTATATTAATATTTTTATTTAAAAGATAAAAACTAAATGAAAGAGAAACTTCAAATCAATTGTTACATGAAGATTTACTTCATTAATCATTTTATCATTTGAAAACCTTAAAAAAAAATCATTAGTACTTTTGCATATCTAAAAGAAAATATAATGGATTTTAAATAAAGTATTTATAATCTAAAAGTTTAAATAAACACTGTTAAGCTAAATTAAGTTATATATAGTCTTTAAATTAGATATTTTTATGGACTTCTTTAAATTAAATTTATAAATTTTATATAAATAAAAGTCTTGTGTGTCCTTTTTAGATAAGTAGATAACCCCAAATCACATACCTTAGTTGTTCATTTCCTTTCTATAAAGATACTAGTCGCTCATTTGTGCTATGCACGAGAACCTACCTATTTGTGAGGTTAATTAAAATAATTTTATAAAATTTTAAATTGATTAAGAAACTACACCATTGCATGATTTGCTCTTGTATGACTTCATTTTGTGTTACAATTTGATGAAGAATGTATTGCTTGAACGTGCAATTGCTTACAAAAAAATTGTCAGACAATTTTAGATACCGCAAAAAAATAACTCAAAAATTCAAATATTAAAACTTCTAAAAGACTAAAAAATATTAAAGAATTAGATGATTCACTGCTTAGAATTATTGAAATATATATATATATATATGACTAAACAATAGAAAAATATAAGAGAAAGATGGGTTATATTCAAAAGAATAATTTCAATTATTGCAAACTTTTTTATCGGTTCATATATGAAAATTACTTTTTAAAAAATACATGAAAAACCATAAAATAATTTTTTTTTAACAAAGTAGAGGGGAAAAAAAAATAACATAAGAAGAGCTCATACCTCTACTTGGTTTAAAAAAAAAAATTGGTGTTTGCATTACTTTTATAGTGTTCATGATTAACCTCGCATATTTGGAGATAAATTATCAATGTTTAAGTTGGACTTGTTAGAGAGATAGAGTTTTATTCCTTGTTAAGTTTGGATTAAACAAAAATAATTTTGTTTAAAAAAAATGGTAATGATGAGTTTCAGTTTAAGATGGACTTGTTAGAGAGATAAAGTTTTACTCCTTATTAAGTTTGGACTAAAAAAAAATAAGTTTATTTAAAAAATGATAATGATGAGTTTGAGTTTAAGATGGACTTGTTATAGAGATAGAGTTTTACTCATTGTTATGTTTGGACTAAACAAAATTAATTTTATTTAAATAAAATGATAATTTTATTTAAATATTATGCTGACATGGAAATTTAAACAACTTTTTTTTTCTTCTTATTGTTTGATTGCACATTAGGATTGCAATCTACAAACCCTTGCGATGCACAAAAACGTTTTTTATAAAATCAAAAAAAAAAATTTACAAATTCTTTATTGAAATTAGGAATATATTCTTAGATCCTTTCATAAACTAAAATAACAAACAGGATAACTCATAGTCATCATTAATATATTTTCACAAAATCAAAACATGAAAATGCAGTAAAATACTACAAAATTTTTAATAAAATAATAAACTGACACTTTCAATGATGATAACTATTAAACATACACAGGGGAAATAAAAAATACTATATTATTAGATAGATAAATATTTATAATGTACAATTGTACTAAGGATAGATATAAATATACCTACTCCATATTTGTATATCATTCGAAACTGATTTTTAAAGAATAAAAAAGAAAAAAAAAAGAAAAAAAAGAGAACATATAATTCAATATGATGTGTTCTCTGTAACTTGAGTCTACTAATTACAGAGCAAAGCGTAGAGATTGGATTGAGAGAGTTGGAAGAAATTGAAACGAAAAAATTAACTACATAAATTGTGAGAACTTAAAAAAAAAAAAGTCAAATATTAGTCAGAGGAATCCATTAAGTGCTCTAAAGTCCAAATTACTTAATTTAGAAAACAAAATATATGGGTAGCATTTATGTAAATGATAAAGGGCCATTGGTTGCATGACACTAGACTAAGATTAAACGCCAATATGGGGGATTAAAAAGGATTGGTGAATGTTTTTGTTGAGATTTTTGTTATAGAATTTTAGTTTGTCGAACCGTGAGTTATGTCATTCCACTTCAAAATCAATTGATGATAAGGAAGACGCACTCAAATCTTTATGGGTTTCAACATCACACCACGCTGTCCTATTTTTAGAGTAGTTGTAGGGAGTCGAACTGTGGTCCCCCCGACAATCCCTCCCTCACAATGACACTCCCGTGACTCAAACCCATGACATTGGCTTTGATACCATTTGTCGGACCGTGAGTTATGCCATTCCACCTCAAAACCAATTGGTGATGAGGAAGATACACTCAAATCTTTTATGGGTTTCGACATCACACCACACGGGCTTGTTTTTATAATGGTTGTAGGGAGTCAAATTGTGATCCCCCCAACATAGTTGAAGTAGAATTTTTAAGCTCTTGAAACATATATCTAATAGAGTTTTAATTAAACTAATCTATTGTAACACTTGATAAGACACATTAAAGAGAAATAATAAATATATAAGATATAAAACCTAAAATAAAAAGAATCTGAAATAAAAAGAAAACAGTGGTGACGTGAAAAATTATGGCAGATTCAAAGGTTTCGGTTATATATATATATATATATATAAATGAGTCATGTTAACAAATGCCTTTAGGGTAACTGTTAATAAACCATAATAGGAAAGTTTTGACCTAATTTTTATGGGAAATATAGAAAGCTCAAAACAATATTTATTGTTTATCATTAAGTTGATGTTTAGGCCCGACTTTTGAATAATGCTAAGTTACGGAGTGGGAAGGTGTTAAACACCCACCTTACTTGGTGAATTAGTCTTCTAGAATATGGTGGCCATGATTATGTTGTGCAATTACTATCCAAAGAAGTCATAAGATCTTAATTTGTTACCTTTTTAAGACTTTATAATTTAATTTTTTTACTTTTAAAACTGCAAGATTTAATTTGTTACACCCATAAACTACAAAGTTTAAAATGAGATATACAATATAACTCTTTTTTCTTTTCTTAAAAATGTAATATACCTTATTTTTTTTTCTTTTTTCTTTTTTTTTCTTTTTTTTTTCTATCTTGCATATCTCTTTAAATTTTCCTTCTCTTCTACTAAAGAACATAAACTTTAAAAAAAAAAAAAAACACACACACACACACACACACTCACACTCCAAAAACCCTTATAGACCGAAAGTATGGTGAATTGAACTCAAGACTTCTAGATTTAGGTTAATCCTAGGCCAATGAGCCCACTACCCAGATACCCCACTTGGAGGTTCAAATACGATATAATTAGTAATTGAAACTTTATAAACCCTGAGGATATTATATTTTTGTTGAACTATGTTATTTTGAATTTGAGTTGAAGTGTATGCACTTCTTTTGAAATGTAAAGAACTTATTTCTTGATAAATTTTATATGTTTGTTGAACTATATTATTTTGAATGTGGGTTGAAGACTTGAAGTGTATGCACTACTTTTGGGATTAAAAAAAATTCTAGATGGATGTTATATTTAATATTATGCAAGTTGAAATGGGTTGTGTTACATTCATATCAACCCAACACGAGCCATTTATTAAGCGTGTTAAGTGGGTTGAGTCAGGTCAACCCGCCTTATTAATAGGTTGGGTTAGGGTTTGAAGGATCATGACATAATTATTAAATGGGTAGAGTTTGTGTTAAACCATTTAGTTGAATACCCTAACCTCTACACGACATGAACCTGACACACTAACTAGAATTGACACCCTTACCCTCAAGTAAAAAAAGGCACTCAAATATATATATATATATATATACACACACATATAAGTAGCAAAGACTTCATGTGAGAAAGCATGAGGTTTTGTCAAGTAAAAATTCAATGCAAAGAGAATTCAAATATTCTCAAATGGAATATCAGAGATAAGAACAAATTAAATATTGACTTTTTGTTTCATTTGGTTCAATGTTTCAAGATTTTTCATCTCTCACACATATATACAAAAATTTTGCATTTTAATTTAGCATTTTCACCTCTTACACTTCAAAGTTCTACCCCTTTATATATACTTACTCATAGCCATTCATGTCATCCCATGTCAAATACACACAGAATAAAAACGATGTCATTTACCTTCAATATTTTGAGAATAATCTAGTCTAACCGCACAACCAGTAACTCGATGGTTGGCACCAGTAGGGGCCTTGCATTTTATATTGAGTAACAATGACAATTTCATTTGGATGTTAAAGTCAGAGTTGTGGATTTTTGAGTTTTGTATATTTCGTTATTGACTTGGGTGTTTGGATGTGTATTTTGTTTTATAATTATAGTGAAAGAGAAAGACACATTTATATAAACTTTTATTCTATAATTTCTCAACAAAAAAATTTTTCTTATTTCTCTTACTTCAATGAATAATTATAATGGATATGTGTGTGCAATTTATAATTTTGTTTTTATGATGAACTCATTACCAATAAAGTTCTTATAACAATTATACTATAAATAATATTAATATTTTTTTTGGGTCAAACATTTTTTTATTTAAGAATTTTTTTTATTTAACTTGGTGCCCCTTATAATTTTTTCTTGGCTCCCCCATTGTTTCTAGATGTGTCCATGTTTTTGGAGATAGGTAAATAGTGGCCAGGAGCCTTGCGGGGTTTCTCTGTAGACATAAGCCATCATGCTAAATTATGTAATCCTTGTGTGTTATTGTATTACTATTTTATGTCTCCATTTTCACATCTATATTAGCATATTTAACACAATAATTATGAAGATTATTTAAATATGCATTGGTTGCGAATGCATGACTGATATTTGCTATTTGGTTATTATTTACTATAATTAAAAGCTCAAACATGACTCATTTATAAACAAAGAAATATGAATGGACATTTTATCATGTCAAGCGTGAGCTTTTTATGAATAGCTTAGTTCATTTAGAGACCTATGCTTTCATAGGCTTGGGACTGGGCCATTGTGCTGCCTATAGTACCACAATTACTCCTATTGGCCACATGCCCACCCACTTCTTTCAATTTTTCAGATATCATATTGAATATACCAATATCAAATGCAACGTGACCAATCCATTATTGTTAGAAACAGCCGAAGACTCGGTGCATCATCGAGATGGACAGGTCTTCGTGGTCCCGTCATTTTTATTTGCATAGCCATCGAGAAAGACTAAAAATGGCTTGAACCAGTGTTTGGATGACAAAGAAGTTAAAAGTAGTTGGCTTGCAGTAATCAATCACGAGTGTGGAATTTTGGCATAGAAAACATAGAACCATTGAAAAAATGACGGGATTAGGTTACACCTAACTCTTAATATCGCATAACTTAATAATTACTGTTATTTTTATTTGGCTAAAGTTGTTTTTAGCTTTTAGACTCAGCTTAAAGTTGTTTTTAGCTTTTAAGGGAGTTTAATTCTCTTTAGAAAAAATTTAAAATGTGAGACAATTTTTGTTAAATTAGTTTTAAGGGCCTTCAAGCTCTTTTATGATATATTGTACTAATGCATATCAGATAACTTTGTTATCATGTATTTTGGATTGTTAAGTAAAAGAGCATTGTAGGTGATCAACAGTTGTTTTTTTAATATATTGATAATTGTGGATAAAGGGATTAAATTTTGGACATCTTTGTCTCCGTTGAAAATACTAAGAAGTTTCAATTAACTTATGATGCTCTTGGCATAGATCAACAAATTATTCCATTATTTTGAGCCAACTTTATGTATCTCCTTGAAAGGTGATACTGCCATAGATATTATCAAAATTTACCTGAAGACTTTTCTGTGTAACACCTTTGGTCATCTTCTCAAAGGAATTTTCCCACAACTTTATGTGCAACCGTTTATTAATTCTCTTCTATGGTTAAAATTATGCATCAAGCTTAAAAGAGTTTAATCCATTTTGGGTATATATGCAGTTGGCGAAATCTGTCTGTGCATCATACATTCCCACAATCAATTCAAACTTGTCAGAACAAAAAAATAAATAAATAAATAAAAACACAGAAAGAAAAGGGACCTAGATGAGCAAATTGCTTTTTAGTGAATCCCCTATTTTCAAAAGCACTGGGCCCAGCTAATTATTGTTGAAAGCTACCTATCAAAAAAAATTATTGTTGAAAGCTTTTGCAAGTGAAGTCTATTAAATCAGAAAAATTTGAAGTTTCAGTAGCCAAAGACTTGGGCCAACATCAATATGGACAGGTCTTAGGGTGGAGGATTTTTCTCCCTTGGCTGGAGGATTCCAAAATAGACTTTGGGTTGCCTAACTGAAAGCAAGCTGGTGGAATTAATAGGTGTCTAATGACTCTAATCTTATCAAGATGTTTTGTAGGAAATCTGTAGCAAACCAATACGTGAATTTTGGATAACAAGGATAGGTAATCTTATCCAAATCCGGCCCTCTGCAATAAGTCCTTTCCTTTCGTCCTTATGATGGGTATATGTGTGGAGCATAGTTTATTGGGTTGCTTTATCTCAGCAGTCATAGAAAACGGAATTAAAGAATACCATTTTTTTTTAATACAAATAATACAATAGTTGACAGTTGACTTAGGCTTGTGTAAACAAATATGATTATTTCTCTCATTGTGATAGCATTAAGTAAACCCAAGTATTAGTCAATAAATAAAATAATATTTTTTATCCAAAAAAAGAAATGCTACGTCTACAATATTTTTCACAATAAATCTTAAGTATCAAGATGCTACTAGTTGTTATTTCTGGGCAAAAAAGTAATTTTAGTGGTAGGTTCAAATTAAAACTACTAACAACTTAACACGTAGGATTTGTTGTGAAATTGTTATGAATGTAGCACTTCTAAAAAAATAAGAGCAATACATCAAAAAATTTCACAACATTTTTCAATAGTTGAGTTGGTAAACTTTTACTAGTTCTTATTTAGGTTCACCACTAACATCATATTTTTACTTACCACTATCAATTTGCCATATTAACTGGTGTGAAAAGTTTTGTAAAATTTTTTGTATTTATAGACTTTCTGAAAGAAAAAAAAAAAAAAAAAAAAAAAAATGTATTAGTCAATAAATAAAATAATATTTTTTTTATCAAAAAAAAAAAAAAAAAAAAGAAGAAGAAGAGGAATGCTACGTCTATAATATTTTTCACAATAAATCTTAAGTATCAGGTTGTTACTGGTTGTTATTGATAGGCGAAAAAGTAATTTTCGTGATAGATTCAAATTAGAACTAGTAATAACTTAAAACGTAGGATTTGTTGAGAAAATGTTGTGAATATAGCACTTCTAAAAAAAAAAAAAGAACAATACATCAAAAAATTTCACAACATTTTTCAATAGTTGAGTTGGTAAACTTTTACTAGTTCTGATTTAGGTTCACCACTAACATTATATTTTTACTTACCGCTATCAATTTGCCATATTAACTGGTGTGAAAAGTTTTGTCAAATTTTTTGTGTCTATAGACTTTATGGAAAAAAAACCTTTACATGATTAATTAGTAATTTTGCTTCTAAAACGAGAGAATAGAATTTAAGTAAAATTTATTTATTTTTTAAAAAATTCATTTTCAAATATATAAAATACTTCAATTAATTTAGTAACAAGGATGCATTACTTTAACCATCATTGCACAAAGCTCGTAAGACGTTCCGAATACTCGTGTCACATTCTGATATGCTACTTATGAGAATTTAGGAAGAGAATTATGAATTTTATCTCTCACTGCTGATGACGCGTGGATCTTCTTTCTTTAGGTAATTAAGCAATAGATGAGAACTAAGAATAAGGTTGCTTATATGTGTATTTAAAATTGTTGGGTAGATTGAAATTCAATGTTGGGGTGTAAAGGATTTGGCATATAGATAAGAGAAAGAGAATGAGTATGTTTTGGAATTTCGTTGATTTGGTAGATTTAATTTAATGCTATGAATCATTTTAAATTTTTTTGCAAAACTTGTGATAATAGTCCAAGAAACTCTGTAATTCAATAAATGAAGATAATGATTGGGGGTGGGGGGGTTGAAGTATGAAAACAAAAATTCATGAAATACATTAAACAGTTAAAATTTCACTAATCCTTATCAGATTTTTGTTTTATTTTTGAAAGGTTAAAAAAAGGGGCTTCTTTTTAGATTTATTGTTGTCATTTGGGCTAGTTTTGTTCTTGTTTGGGCCATTTTTGTTCTTGTTTGAGTTAACTTTTGTTGTTATTTGGGCTATTTCAATTTTTAAGGTTTAAGGGCCAAAAATTATGCTTGAACACTTTGAAGGGGCTAAGTTTAATTTTACATAACAAATTTTAAGTGGCAGGTTGTTACCGGTTGTTATTATTAGGCAAAAAAGTAATCTCTACGGTAGGTTCAAATTTGAACTAATAACAACTAACCACCCATGATTTGTTGTGAAAATATTGTGAACGTAGTACTTCTATTAATTATATAATATATACATATTTTATTATTTTTTAAAACCTTAGGCCGGCCCCCTTTTGGGCCAGTACGTGGCTATGGCCCTGACTAAATGAATACAATAGCAAGGAATTTTGAGAAGAGATACAAAAGGACAATCAAAGCCTTAAACATTTGGAAGGAAAAAAATTTTGTGGGTGAATTTGTGTGTATTTTTAATGAATGGCCAATTTTATATCAGAAAAACCATATATATTATGAGTTGCACAACAAAGGAGCCAAACAAAAACAAGCGGCATACATGCTGCTGTGTTGAGCACTCTTAGAGACTAGGCACTCTTAGAGACTAGCTTTTGTCATTCGCTCATGAATTAGAAAAAGGGAATTTTAGCCAACCACACAACATCACAGCAAAATGAAAGCACAAAAATCAGAAGAAAAATGAGAAGTCGTATAACTGTGTCAACTATTCTGTGTTGGTTGTTGTTCACAACAATTGATTATAAAGCTACAAGTCGTGTATAGTCATAGTTGTAATTTCTTGTGCTCCGTTTGTTATGTTAATGGCTACGTGTTATTACTTGATTAGTTAGCACAGTAACCATCAACGTGTTATTACTGTTAGCGTGTTAGTTACGAAACAGAGTGGCTTTGTACAATTTAATTAATCAAAATAAATACACAATAATTCATTCATTCTCCATCAAACCTTTAGGCTTAGTTTTTTAATAAAGGAAGCAAATATCAAGAACCATATGATTATTTGTCTAGCAAATGGTAGTTAATACAACAAATTTACCTTGAAAAAAGAATCACAATATTGCTTTTCCCCACGGTTTAGTTATGTATTATCTTTTATTTTGTATACTGCAGATATATCAAACCACTTCCTCAAGGGTCATCAACTAAGTTTGAATTTGATAACATGATTGTTGGGCTAGCTATACCATCAAACTTTATCCCGGCAATGGAGAAAGGTTTTAAAGAAGCAGCGAATTCGTGAGTAGCATCATGTTATTATAATATTGCATGAGTTTTTCAAAGTATTATGGTCATCTTAGCTTTTTATTTTTTTTAGAAAGTATTATGATCTTATATCATACCATGGCCTAGTTTCATTGTGAATATGAATTGGTATAATGTTTGTTCTTCCATGTACAGGGGTTCACTAATTGGACATCCAGTCGAACATCTTCGTGTTGTTTTAACAAATGTTGCTTCCCATTCTGTGGATTCCAGTGAACTTGCATTCAAGTTAGCCGCAATATATGCATTTAAACAGGTTATTCTCAAATCCTGTGTTCAGGGTGTAATTCCCTGTAAAATGGATTTAAATTGTCTCTTGGCGATTTGGGCAATTCTTAGCCTTTTAATTATAGTATAACCTAATTACTAGGATTTCTTTTACTTCCATGCATTTATATTTCAATTTTTTGAAACAGTGCTATACAGCTGCCAGACCGGAAATTTTGGAGCCTGTCATGATGGTGGAGTTGAAAGTTCCAACTGAATTTCAGGGCACTGTTGCTGGTGATATCAACAAGTGAGTTTTTTTTTTTTTTTTAAACCAGAATATCATAAAGATTTTCTAATGCTTTTGTCTGATTATTTCTGTGCATTTATCACATGATAGGAGAAAAGGTGTTATTGTCAGAAATGACCATGATGGAGATGATTCTGTGATTACTGCCCATGTAAGCTTTTTTCTTTTTCTTTTATATATATGTATATATATAACTTATGTATGCATATTTGTCCCTAAAAATTTGGGACTAAGGCTTGGTTGTTTTTTTATGTATGCATATTTGTGCGTGACTTGCATTTTTTTCAAGAAATTACTAGCAGAGTTTTGTTTAATTACTGCAAAACCTCAATGCTTGGGTTTCTCCTGCTTTTTATTTTTTTTACAAGTAAGAAAAATTTTATTAAAAGAAGACTACTACTTCATTAAAGAAATGAAGTAGCCAGAAAAAAATTGTACAAGCAACAGAAAAGAAAAACAAAAAAATTATGTACAAGAAGAAAGGGAATATCAAGATTCCTTGGAATATCTAGATTTTGATATTGATTTTTTATTTTTTGTTTTTTATAAAAAAAATAGTGAATTCTTTGGAAAAAAAGGGGCAAACCTCTGGTACACGGGGGAATACATATTCAACCTATCAAACAAGGACCTAAGAAATTGGATTTTTTATTGAAGCAATTAAGCCTCTATATTATCAAACATCCTAGAATTACACTCATCCAAGAACACCACACCAAACGTATTAGGATAGAATTCCATACAACAGAACTATGATGAACCTTAAAGCTCCATCTCCATCACGCTAACAAATCATTCAGTGAGTTTAGCATGAACCGAGAGACTCCAAATAAAGCAGAAACGAGAGACCAAAGCTCCCAAGAAATAGTGCAATGCAGAAAGAGTTGATTGATTGACTCCCCAGCCCCTTTGCACACAACACTAATTAGCAATGATATTCTTGCACTTGCGAAGAATTTTTCCATGAGCCACAGTCCAAGCTAAAAAAATCTACCTCCTAAGGAACCTTGGTCCTCAAAATTGCATGCCATGAAAATCTGTTCTTGTTTCCCGTTGAATATCAAAAAATTTGTCTTAAATGAATAGAGGAAATAGTTTCTGTGATTGGTTTTTAAATTTCAAAATAAACAATAATGTCTTGGCCTTTTCTCAGACATCTGGTCTATCTTTCTCTGTAGCATATGGATGTTATATACCGTGCTTTATGAGTCTGGCATCAAGTAATCATGTATTCCACTGATCAAATTTTTTTTTTAAAAATGTAATAATGTAATTCCAGTTACTTTCCAGCTATCTTTTCGCAAAAAGTTCTGCACTAACTTCGTTAATGACATTTTTATGAATTCCTATGAGTCAACTACATAAATTTTTTCTGCTGCTATGTTTCTAATTCCTATCTTACATCCTATTAACTGTAATCAATGTTTAATTTTTGCATGGAATGGTAGCATCTGATCAGTCCACAAAACCTATTATTTCCTACGAACATCCATATTGATGTCTAAAGCTGATGATTTATTTTAGAGCAATGAGAACTTTGCTAATATGATGATTTATTTGAGGAATTTCCAAATTCAAAACATTTGATTGTTATGCTAGCAAAAAACTAGTGCAAATCAGTCTGCCATCATGCCAAATTGTCAAAATTTATTACGCTGTTGAATTCTTTGGTTTCAGTAGTCATATGTTTCTCAGAACTCCTTATCAAAAAATAAAAAATGTTTCTCAGAAGTCATTTTGTTGTCTTCCCAGGTCCCTCCGAACAACATGCTTGGGTACTCAACATCTCTTCGTTCAATGACACAAGTAAAGCAGAACACTATTGTAAATGAAAATCTTTGCTTTACTTGTTTCCCAGTTGAATTGTCTAGAATTGTCTTGTTGACCTCTTTGTCCCTATCCGTGCAGGGAAAGGGTGAATTTACAATGGAATACAAAGAGCATTCAGCTGTTTCTAATGACGTTCAGACACAATTAGTTAATACTTACAAGGGCACAAAACCAATTGAGTAGTTGGGAATTTCAATTGAAGCATTTGCCCTTATATTAACTAGCATTTAACCCGCGCAATGCGCGAAATCATTTTATGAATTAGAAAACAATCAACTTAATATAACAATATATTAAAATTCAAAATTCATCAAGGGCATGTTGTACAGCCCCTCATTTGTCCTACTTGCAAGAATGCTATCTATAAAATACAATATCACTCCATTTAAAATCAACTCCAATTATCTTTTATAGAATTTAAAAAATATATATCATATGTTACAATAGTGTCCATCTAGAAACAAAATATCAAGCACATAGTGAGCATCATATGCCCTTGAAAACACACAGGCACCAACCCAAAGCAAATTAACCAAAAATTAAAGCCCTTTCATGTTGGGGTGATTTTTTTTTTTTTTTAATAATAAGTTTTGGGTTTATAGAGATAAAACATAGCCTTAACTCACTGCACATACTTTGAAAACATTTTGTTTTTTTACTCTTCAATTTCCAATTTCCATGTTAATATGTCAAGCTTACCACACCAATGAGCCAAGCTCATCTAAGTAAAACAACTTTAAATTGTTAACTGCATGCTAGATCCAAACGCAAATGACAGAGTTAGAAGTTAGAATTAGTGGAGTCAACGCCAAAAGTGAACTCTAGAACAAATGTAAACTACCTATGTAAATTGAATCAAGATGTAACTAAGCAAATGAATTAATAGGTGGTTTGAAACTGAAGCATGAGCAACAATTAACTTTAAAAACCAACCCCAAATAGCAAGCCCACCCAAAAACTGAATGCACAATTTAGTATACTTGTATAAAACTAAAAATACAAAAATAAAAATCTATAAACTTACCTAACACCAGCATCACCAATAATATCAATTGGCATACCAATCAAAATGTGCATAACCAAGCATTCTAGCCATAACAATTGGGACAATGCACTTCATCTTCATTTCAGGCCTCATCATACCCATCAACACCACACCAATACCATTATTGATTGTCCCATAAGTAGCTCTCATACCTAAAAGCCCAAAAATCTAACCCAAAACAGACTAAAAAATAACACAGTCCCTTCCAAAAACAAAGCAGCTACTTCTTTTTTCTCTCCCTAACTCTTGCATTTTTGTGGTTCTATTAGTCTAACTTAAACAACCTAAGATTGAAAATTGCATTAAGATTGAAAATAGTATGACACAAAACATAGAAATTAAAAGAGATCAAAATACTTGCAGCAAGTAAGCTATTTAACAGAATTTGCAAATTACAAATTTCTCAAATGAGCATTAAAACCAAATTATGCTCAAGTAGAAATTGTCAATCAAAAGAATAATGCCTGCTACAAAAGAGCTTACCATAAGTAACAAAATGCCCATTATTCCTAATTTCCTGTTTCTTTGCCAAGTTTGCATTCTATTACATATTCGAATATATATTTTTTACATGTTCAAATATATATATATATATATATATTGAAAGCTCAAAAATGTATTGAAAACACAAGAGCTATTTGGACCCCCCAATTAAAATTACGGCTCGATAAATTTTACACAAAACTTAATACAAAGTGCGGAATAGTGTAAATGCGAGCGGATGAACAAGTAAGCTACTCTAATCTATAAACTAAGCAACACAGCAGTATAATGGAATAAACAAGAGTAGGGAAGAAGGATGCAAACACATAAAACACCGAGGCGTGTTCTCGAAGAGGGAACCGAAGAACTCGGCGAAAAACCTCTTCGCCGCCCTCCAAGCGGAAATCGATCCACTAGACAATCAGTTGGGATACATGGGTTAGCAAGAGACCCTCCAAGCCTAATCTACCCGATGTACCTAAGCCCTCCAAGCTCCTACTCCAACAAGGCTTCTCGGAACCGTGTCTTGTCTAGCACCCCGGATCCCGCAACAAGCTCCATGTTGCATCTGCCATTCCAGGCTTCTTCCAATGCTTTCCAACAGCACCAAAACGTCACACAACACTCTCAAAGGGTGTGGTAAGTGTTTGGGCTATCAACCTCTCAATGGTGTGGAAATGGAGAGGGAAGGGTTGAGGAGATACCACAAGCAAGTGTATTGAGAAAGGTGGGGATGACAATCTCTAATTCACAATGTGTTTGGCTAGGGTTTTTCTCTCTGAAGCATCCCTCAACATTTGTGGGTAATGAGGGTATATATAGGATAGGCACAAAAAGTGTGAGTCATTCAGTACAGGCTGGCAGAACAGGTTGCCTCGCGGGTCTCTCGCGGGAAGGCCTTACCCGCGAGATACTCGCGAGACACAGCTGTCTCCACCTGGCCTGACTCTTCGCATTCCAGCATGTGCAGGGCACATGTTTCACTTCGAGGGAAGCTAGGTCGCGACATACTTGCGAGAATTCTTCCTCCTTCAAATGCTTGAGTCTTCACACTCTCTCTCTATCACACAACCCTTACAACAAATCCCACAATAGATACAGGGTATAAACGATTGATAATAATTACAATCAAATTTGGCACGGAATAAAAGCCAACAAAATACATAGTTATAAATAACAACTTTACATATATATATATATATATTAAAAAATCAAACTTACCATTAAATTATGATATTCATTGTAACGCAATTACATGCCTCAATCACTGTGATTTGTGAACTCTTTGACCTTTACATCACAACCCCAGGAAAAATAATTAAAAAAAGAAGCCCTCAAAGAACTTGTAAACAACGAAATAAAAAGAACATAAGGAACCAAATTATAAAGAGAAGCAACATGTGATAAATAATACCTAGTATGAATTTCAAATTAAATACATAGATAACTATCACAATCAAATTTATATATGATTGAATTATAGTATATTTATGAACTGCATCAATAACTAATAAGCTAAATTTTTGGGGGAAAAAAAAAACTGGCTCAAAGAATGTAGCAACTTAAATTATTGATAATGAGGAGATATTTGATAGAATTTTAATAACAATAATTAATTAGAAATAGATAAAAATAAATAGGTTTAGAAAGTATAATTACAACTATAATTTCCAAAACACTTATCAAAAAATAAAAACTATAATTTCCAAAACAATATGCTTCTTACAAATATATTTCTTTCAAGTATATTATAAGCAACTAAAGTGGTTGGTAACATCCCTTGTGATGGATACAAAATATTAGCCAAAAAAAGAAAGTTAAAAAGAGAATGATGAGAATATCCTTGTAAGAAATTTGGGGGAGAAGGCAACTTGGTTGTTGTCAGCTTCATGTTCTTTGTCTTAAAACTTCTTCATCTGAGAAGAAATAGATCAAACGAAGCTATAACTTAGATCAAATGAAGCTAATTTATCCTAAAAGAGAAAAATAAAATGAGGCTAAAATAAAACTGCAAATATTCAAGAAGTTTAGACATCAAATTTAGCACCAACTTTGATAAGACAATTACAATTATAAAAATTACAGCCTAACCTCAAGAAAATTTCCTCAGGAGCAAAATAGTTGTAGAACCCAAATGATATGTTTCCCATATTATATTCAACAAATTCCAAGTGGGAAAAATTCATCCAAAAAGCGTGATGCACTTCTAAGAAACTTGACAAAAATTAAGATTGTATCCATCAACTTCTAAAACAAATTTATACAATACCGGATAGAAACCACTTAAAAGAAACTATAAAGAGCTTTTTTTTTTTTTTTCTTTAATATTGAAGAATTTTGGCACTAACCAAACAGCAGGGCTGATTTTTTTTTTTTTTTTTTTTTTTTTTCAATTGTCCCATCCCTAGTAATCCACTATTACTTCAAGAAATGTTCAACACTGCGGAATTCAATCTAGTCCCTGTTCAATGAGGTACATTCTTCTGTCACAAAAAAGATCCGTGACAACAAATCCAAAATTACCAGTCTTAAAGCTAGAAACATACTCGGATTAGAGTTTCTTGTGTAATTGTGATGTTCTTTGTGGGCCACATCCACTAGTCCAAACAAAATCTACAACTTTATTTATTTATTTATTTCTTTTACTTTTCTTTCATTCCAAGGTCAACAATAAGCTACAAAATAATGGGTTAGTTCTTCCCTTTGTATTGATAATTGCCAACGATGAAAGGCTACAATCCCGGCAGATTCATCCAAAATACCTTTGGCTTCTTCCATTAATTAAGCAAAATTGTTGCAATTTGATTAATTATGTGAATGCTTCTCGCAGTTCTGTGGGTAGCTCCAGATCAGGCTCAAATTTGCTAAGTGGTGAAAAATAGTGCTCTACCATGTCTTTGGACACTTGTTCCAAGCTCGGAGGATTCCACTGCAAATAAAACATGACAATTCAACAATTTAAGTGTAATCGATGGACAGTTATCTACTAATAATAAAAGTAGATTCGCAATATTGCCACCGACAAATCTGATTATCAATGATAGAACCTCAGTCTTCCACAGTACCTTCTCCTCTTACATCAACTTGCTTTGTTTTTTTTTTTAAAAAAAAAAAAAAAAAAAATTTTAGATTGGATTCTTAAATGCAATATTTTCAATATTGCTACCCCACTTGTCCAAAAGGCTGATAACATAAGCTGATGATACCTTTGGTGCCAAGTCCTTGTCTACCATTCGTGCCCGAACACCCTTTAGAAAAGTATAGAAAAAAAGTAAGTAACTAGGATAATGAGGATTTGTTTTATTAAGAAGATAATTAGGAGAATGTATACCTCACAAAAATCTCTAGAAATCTGATTAGATATCCCTTGCAGTGACATTTGGTACTCACGTATCAAGCACTGATCAAGGGTCTGAAATCTACCTTCTCGTATCTGAGCCAGTATGGTGGTTAGGTCGTAATGCAATAGTTTCTTAAAGGGGGAGGAGGAGGGGACAAGGGAAAAAAGGCCCAGTTCTGAGTATCAAGGACTCACAGATTTCAAAGAAACCTTCAAGCCTAATGGTGAAGCTTCCTTAAGTCTCCTTAGGGTGGAAATGCACCATGCATCATTTGTTTTACTTGTCTCACTCTCCTGAGAGAATTGTTTAATTTAAAAATGCAATCACAACTCACAAGGTTCATCCAGAAAAGTATAGGGAGTAACAATTTAGAGAAATACCCACATATTTTGTTTCATTTTATTACCATAAAGATGGTAACGCTAGTATGCAACAATTATGACTCATACAGTCCAACCTTTAGGTTAGTACTTAAGAGACTCAACACACACTATATATAGATATGGTCCAAAAAGTCAAAAGGAAGAAGCAACCAATTCAAGACACACTTCCATTATTTGTATTTTTTTCTTTATTTATTTATTTATTTTTACACATGCTTTGGGTTGGTCTTGAACCCCTGACCTTAGCCTCCATCCCATTCTTAAGTTAAGAAGTGTCATTTGAGCAAGGGCTCATTAGCAATTCCATTATCTGTATATAAAATGTATCCCTACAAAATTACCTTCCAATCAACTGTGAGGTAGCTAAAGACATTCATCATAATTCTGTTAAGTTGTATTTTTTAAATTCAATAAAATGATTTTGGCTATATGGCTGCTTCAGTCATTCTAGCCACTTGTAAAGATGAAGATGATAGG
Source organism: Quercus suber (assembly GCF_002906115.3). Classification (NCBI taxonomy): domain Eukaryota; kingdom Viridiplantae; phylum Streptophyta; class Magnoliopsida; order Fagales; family Fagaceae; genus Quercus; species Quercus suber. The sequence goes on from NW_027070254.1 coordinate 237,914, forward strand.
AAGCATCTACAGGGTACTCAAATCGGCTAATTGAAAAGTGTCTCCTTGATGAAGCAAAAAGTTTTAAAAATGATACAATTCTCCAAGTAAGAGTTGGTATAGATATTTTTTCATTTAATTTCCTTTTCTCCAGCAATATGGTTTCTCATGCCTAAGATTTTTTTTTTTTTTTTTTTTTTTTTTTGTACCATCAATTTTAAAAATAAAAGAAAGAGATCTGAGTATGAAATCAGGCATGTTGAACATTTTGTTCCATACAAAGTATCATGGAAATCTGTTATATTGCAATGGGTTTAATACATAATAGTTCTAAAATAAAAAGAAATATGCAAATCAACATGCTCTTACCGAGGCATCGATAATTTCTTCAACTGTGTCATGGCTGAAACATTTATCAATTATTTCAATCCTAGACAAAATTGCATAATAAATAGATTAGCATTTATATCTGCTACGTAAATACTCACACACCTGAGGGTATAATAGACATACCTGTGAAGTACACTTATATTATCTAGATGGACAAGGTCACTATATTTTTCTAAAGAAGTTTCAATGACAGAAGGATCATCAGTATCCAATTGCCCAAGTTGTTCTTCAATTAATGCAAGCTTCTGTGGAAAAAAAGGAGGCAATACTATGTTATATAAACAAGAAAGATGATTGAAACAAAGAAAGGGTCCAACAATCTTAACTGAGCTATGCGCATAGTGTGTAGCAAGCCCACAAGAAACCATTTCTGCTCCATCAAGTTTTTGTCCTGTGAGACCCAAGTACTCCCCTGCAAAAAAGAAAAGATACAAACTATATAAGAATTTAATTGAGAAGCAAATACAGGTGTCATCAATGATTCATCCTACTAATTGGTTTCTCATTTATCAAGACCCAATTACATTGTCAACATTGCTTGAAAGGGTCAAGTTAACCCCACAAGTTGCTCGGAAAACAACATTGAATAAAGTCACCTAGCTATCCAAAGTAAACTTTAGCATTAGAATATTTGTCATTGTAGCATCTACTTTCAGTATAATGGTCACAGAGGAAGTGACATCTTATGGTGCAATGAAACCAAATGCAACTCCCCATATGTCAACTACCAGCAGCCATAACAGTGCCTCAACACAAATTTTAGACTACAGAACTTTTAAAGCAATTTGCTAGAGCTTGTTATCCAACATATAAACAACAAATTCATGACAAGAGTCCTAATGCAATTTGTATAAAGAACATTGCTGAACCAACTGCCACTGTGTCCTTCTAGAGATGAGAAGCATACTTCAAAATAAAAATATTTTGCAGACGCACCTCATTCCCACATTCACTCCATTCCTATGAAAATCTAAGTGATTTGATTTTAATTTTAGAGGCCTTTTAAAAATTTCACGTTCATACATCCCTTAAATTTCTTCCAATGCAACATTACAAGAAAATCATAAAAGATTGAGGTAAATTCACATTAGGGCAGAATGTTCATCGCAAAAAAAATGCTTTACATGATGTTTTTATCAGACTTATGCAAGAACTAGAAATAGTCCAAATCAACAAAACCATGTACAAGAAATTCAGTGACAATTTTGACTACACGTGAAAAACTACAGTGCACAACAGGCATACCTAGGTGACCAGGTAGATGTGAGAGGAAAAACAATGCGCCAGCATCAAGGTGGAAACCAATTAGAGTTTCAGAAGTAGCAAAAACCTGTGAATTGTAAGAAATAAATTATTTTTGAACCTGTCTAAGCAAATGATGTATAGCAACTAAGGAATCTGAAACAAATAAGAAATCCAACACTATTTTTCCCATCACATAAATATGCAAAAAGAATGAAACATATAGTTTCATTCCTAGATTACATGGATTGGATAAGGGTGTGTAATGTGTACAAGTGCTAAGTCCCATATCGAGTGTTTACTAGGTTGAACTAGGCTATATATGGATTATGAAGAACCCCAATTGTAACCCGACTATTCCTTTTGGGGTATAGCATAGATTTGGCTAGCACTTACTTGAGTCGATACAAATAGTGTTAGAGTGGAAAGATTGTGATACTCAAATTATGTGGATTGGATAGGTATTTGTTGTGCGGACGTGTGTTATGCCATACATCGGGTGTTACCAAGCTTGGGCTATATTGGAGATCACAAGCAACCCCAATTGTAACTTGACTAATCTTTTTAGGGTATAGCATAGATGTGGCTAGTGCTTCCTTGGGTCATGACAATAAGTGTATGTTAATGAAAGTAGAAGATCATACTCCTCAATTATCTAATAAAATTGAGCATTCAGTTATAAGTCAACAAACCAAATCCACCCTAATGCACGACAAATTTAAGTTACAAAAATAAACTTCCTTTAACGATATTAAATAATTAGTCTAATTTAGAGGGTGTAAAATAATTAAAAACTTTCTTCCACAAAAGAAAGTCAGTAAGGAAAAAAATTCAAAACAATCATCAAAACCAACAACTAGATAAGAAAAGAAAAGTTTCTCAAAAAAAAAAAAAACAAAAGATAAGAGAAGAAAAGGACAAAAGTAAATGCGAAGTTGCTACATACAGTTTTATCAGTTGCAACCCTAAACATCCCAGGGATTGAAACTCCAGCCCCACCACCCATAGTAATTCCATTCAAAAGAGCCACCTACATAGAGATTATTATCACACTACCATGAGTATACTGGGTTCTGGCTAATGTAGTTATAATAAACAGAAAGTTAATGTCCAACATTCTACCATAGGGACTTGGGGCTAATAAAAATCATCCCCACATGAAAGGGAAAAAAATAATAATAAAAAAAGAAACAGATCTGAGACTTTTGAGTAGATACCATAGTTCCCTAAACCAGAACTCAGTGACTTCTTTAACATAAGTACAGCAGGGGGAAAAAATTCAAAACCTTTTGGGAAAATTTAGAAAATCCAAGTATGCTAGCAGAAGGAAGGATAAAATAAAAATAAGAGGAATGTCAAAATATGGTGGTAACTAGTAAGAGTGTAAAGAAAATTGTTCAGTGCTAGAATAGGAGCCAAAGATCAATATAGTCACAAAACCAAGTATCTTTTGATAAATTGATAGTTGAGAGAGGGGGAAATTGAACCTTGGACGTCTTAGTTGGAAACACTAGGAGGAGCTAGCTGAGCCACAAGACTCTTAGCCATAACAAAACCAAGTATCTCAAAGAAAACTCTCCATAAATGACCATATCAAAGCTATATTGATGGTAATATAACACTCCAAACATAAGAGCCCCCAATATATTAACCACTATGCTTAAAAAAAGAAAGAAAGAAAAATAAAACTTACATGTGGCTTCAAATATGTACCTAAAATGTATATGTAAGTATATAACGTTCTAAAAAATTCCTTACAATCTTCCATTTCCCTGCATAGAGTTAGACAATGGTTAATGGATGATTCTAGTGAAAAAACAAGCACCAACTCCATAACAAAGATTAGCAACTTAAAGATTTGTGAAGTACTTAAGTATAAAGTTTTCTTTAGCTTTATCAATGACTGACCATCACAAAACATTCTGGATGCACCTCCATACTTTATTGATCCCACTCTTATACCGTAAACACTGGGAATATGTTCAAACTCTCAATTCTTATGCAAAGATCAATCCAAGGTTGTGTAAAGAAACAAATTCTGAGATCCATGTATCTATGGGTCATTTAATACTAATATTGTCACCTCATTTCTAATTTTTTATTTAATAAAGCTACATTTACTAATACGCTATCTTACTCTTGCTTATCCATTTTTATTTATTTATAATTAGATAGATGGGGGAGGGAAGATTTGAACCCTCGATGTCTCTGCTGGAAACACTAAGAAGTGACAACCAGTTGAATTACAAGGCTTTTGGCTATCTTACTCTTGCTTATCCTAATCTTAAGACTTCCTCAATTTCCTCTGAAACAAAGCGACAAACAAATTTGGCATCTTTTATTTGGACAAAGAAGATCCCATTACCACTAAATATTCTCTATAGTTCCAGCTTAGGTTTACTGCTAAGTGCTAATAACTGCATCCCACAATCCTATCTCATCTCCCTATAATTAAGGCTAGCTAGCCTAGCTTTCTCTAGATCATATACAATGAAGAAAAATAATTAGTTCGCAATAAAAATTAACTTTTAAGTAAATGACCTTTTCCAGCTAAATCTTAAAAGCAGAAGTAAGATGAGTCTATTACCTGCGTTTATCATATGATAAAAGTGTCACAATATCTCCGCCAGCACAAAATGCCTTGCCACTGCCCTTCAGAGAATGCAAAACACTGTTTAAGTTTTTAACTAGTTCTTGAGCAAAAAATAATCACAACTATAATTTATCTTTCCCACTAGAAATATTGCATGTAAATGAATCCAATATCTGATAACAGCATAGATGTTTTTTTTTTACCTTCATTGCCACAAATCCAATATCTGGATTATTTTCCCAAGATGTATACAACTTTTGCAATCTAGCCCCCTAGAAACCAAAGACAACTCATTAAAAGACAGATAAATGTTTTTAGTTGGTAATACAGAACAACACAAACCCATATAACAAAATCAAAGAATATAAATTTTAGCCACTAGGGAGAAAAACAATAAGTCTACTTGCACAATAAAGTCCACAACTTTTTTCAAAACAGTTGAGCTTGCAAGTTGTAATGTACAAATCATAATTTGCCACCTCAACAAGTTGTGAATTTAGGTGTGTCTCTAGCTTTAGTCAAAGCAAACTCAAGCGATATAAATATGCATAATAATAGTTGTCAATTTAAACATGATAACAACAATAACCCAAGTAAGGTGGTTTTCAATTGAACCAAGTGGAGGGTATATAACAACACAGATACAGAATATTACACAATTGGTGTCAACCCAATTACACATAATGATTCTCAACCAAACACCATAAAAACAAAGACCCAGATAACAAATCTTTCAACTGAGCCAATCTTACAAATTGGGTACCAACCCAATAGCCATAGACACAAACACACACAGAGTATCTAGTAAAAAACACACCATTGCAGTACTAAGACAATTGAGCACAGAAGGCCTGTTCAGAATAGTTGCTCTAGACCAAGCTTTGCCCTCAACCAATACCTGTAGAGAGAGACAGAGAGAGAAAGAGAGTTAGTGTGTAGGGGGTTAAAGAAAGAGAATAGACAAAAGGGCGTTCTTGAAAGTTGAAATTGACTTGGTTGTCAAGTTCATCGGTAATAGCAGTGTCCGGAAGAGAATAGAGATTCCTTGTGTGGTATTGGTTGAGGAAACGAAGACTGTGAATGTGAAGATTGTTGCACCTTTGCAACAAGGCTGCCTTTAACCTCTGCATCATTTAGCTCACCCACTCTTTCAAATTCTGCTCCAACACAGCACAACCCAAGCTCTCTACTCTCTAGTGATAATTTTTTTTTTTTTTTTTTTTTTGAGAATCCTTTAGTGATAAATTGATAATAAACAATTCTGAGGAAAAAAAATTAAAAAACAATGAGAAGAATAGAAGTAGAAGAAAAATGCTAAAATATTATTTTTATCCTTAAACTTTTAGTTAAAAGATTTTTTTATCCCTAAATTTTAAAATATTTATTTTTCAACTTTAAACTTTGCAAAACATTCTTTTTTACGTCCTTTAGTCAATGACAGTTTTATTTCACCTGGTTAACAGAGTATTGACGTAATATCTGACTTAGACTAAACTATTTTATTTAAAATAAATTATGGTATTGGCATACTACACACGTGATAACAACTTTTTCAAAAGGATGAAATTACCCTCATTTTGAGAATGAATTATTTTTTATAGTTTATTTGCATAATGTGATACAAAAAGTTAAAAGTTAGTTTATTTTTAAAAAATAAAAACTTATTTACATTCTTAGCTCAATGATCACTCTACAAGTACAAAATTCTTGTGGGATAAGGGGCAAGAGCCAGAGTTCAAATCTCTAGGAATGAGCTTCACACACATATACATTTAGACTATTCTAGAGTAGAATTTCTATCTTATATATAAAAATAAAAACTAAAACTTATAGGAGTATTATTTTTGAAATAAAGAAAAAACAAAAGAATAGTTTGGGACCACAAATAATAGATATTTTAAGCTAAAAACTAGCTTATAATTGATTACCAAACACACCTGTACCATAAAAATTCGAGTCAATATAATTCTTATGTAAGGCTATCCAACTTTCCTCACTCCTTCTTGCATTAGGCAAAACACAATAAATCTTCATTCCACGACAATAAAACCCCAATGTACTACCCCCTCATAGCCACACCCTCAACCAGCAAGCTCAAAGAAGTGTTATTCTCTCAAACCTAATTACCATAATAATTTATAAGTGATATAAAACAGTAAGTATAGAGACACATATACACTCAAATTCACAATATACTAAAGTGTTACATTGTGATTGGTACACCTATTTTTTTAAGCAAGTACATGTGGTGTTATATGTAAATGCTGAAATTTAATCACAAATTGATACCCAAACATGTTATGAAATTGGATGTGAATATTGGTATACCATTGAATTGAAAATATAATATATTTTTACAAGACTTTTGCAAAAATTAGAAATATATTTTAATTTTTGTCTATAAATTTAGCCTTTATCCCAAGAAATAGAATCCCCACATTTATACTTTTTTTTTTTTTACTAACCCCACATTTTTTTGGTACTTATTATTTAGGGAGGCATCATTAGACCAAGTCGGTCATCTTAAAGCAAAAAAATTACAGAGTCTGACATTTTGTTTATTTATATTTTTCCAGGGACACTCAAATGGTAGACTTTAATGTATTTGAAGGACTTGAGTAAAACCTGAGGTACCATCACATTCTTAATTATATGAAGAAAAAAAATGATGAACTTAAATTTTTTTTTTTTTTTTTTTAACTTGTTAATATCTCAAACGTTTTGGAAGTGTATTTGCATCTATTTTGTTCACTGCTATTAAGGAAAAGGTTCCATTGCATGGTGCATGGTGACACAATCTGTAACTAGCATGTTGACACATTGCATGGTGGTGACACAATTTGTAACTATAGGAGGTTGCTCTCTCATCATCATCGATCATCACTCTCATCTCTATTTTTTATTACCGCACGTCACTCTTCCGTCTTGCTTCCACATCCCATAGTTTTCTTTCTCTCTATATATATCACCCATGTTTCAACTTCTACTTCTCTCTCTATCTAGTTCTCTAGCTTTAAGAACCACACTTTTCAAATGGCAAAAATCCCAGTTACAGTTCTAGTCACTGGCACGGTTGGTATATATACCATTCCTTCCTTATTATATGACTTTATTTTCAATGTATACTCTTTTGTTTTGGAAGCTTAGAAAATGTGGGAAATGACACTATGATTTTCAAATAAAATGAAATATTTATTTATTCTTTATTATGAATCTTATATTATATGATAAAGAAAAGCAAAGGCACCTCTCAACTAAGTCTAGCACAACCATTTAGCTTGGTTGAGGTGGTTCGAAGTGGGTCTTGCATTCAATGGAAGTTTCATTTTCATAACTTAATTCTATATTCTCATCTTTTTCTATTTTTTGATTGGAAAACAAACAGATGGATAGGTTCTTTTAAATCTGTGGTTTTCTTTGTGACTAGTTTAAATGCCATTTTTGTAGATAATCTAAAGAAGTTTAAAAGTTTTAGGTGCTTTGTTGTTGTTATAACCATTATTATCTTATTATATATTGTAGTCTTTTCCAAATAGTGGGAAAGAATGAAAATTGAAAGAAAAGCTTGATTTACAGCAATATGACTGTTGTTACATGTCAGTAATTATGTTAAGGAGCAAGTGTATTTGATTTTCAATTGTATATGTTGGCAATTCTTTCTTCTAGACATGATAATATAAAGCTTTTATATCTGTAGCTTAAAATTTTGATTTTGCTCATCGGGGCAAATAGGTTATGCCATTATTCCAATGATTGCAAGGGGAATCATGCTGGGTCCTGATCAGCCTGTGATTCTGCACTTGCTTGATAATGAACAAGCGCCCGAATCCTTGAATGGGATAAGGATGGAATTGACTGATGCTGCCTTTCCTCTTCTGAAAGATTTGTCCCATATCTTGAGAGCTAATTCAAGGTAGGTAGAATTATTCTCTTCACTGAGGTTTCTTAACTTGTGTCATGAATATGGTTCAATAGGTGTGGTTGCTACCACAGACGTTGTTGAAGCTTGCAAAGATGTCAATATTGCCGTTATGCTTGGTGGATGCCCACAGAAGGAAATTACATTGAGGAAGGATATGTTGTCTACAAATGTGTCTATTTACAAGGCTTAGGCTTTGGCCTTGGAGGAGCATGCTGCTGCAGATTGCAAGGTGATCATGTAAATGCACTTGAGTATGTAGATATAAGATTTTAGAGACACCCACTGGCTTGTAAAAAACTAATGATTTCATCATCTTGTTCTGTTACCATTAGCTTGTAAAAATATACCCCAATACATTCCTCGCCTCACTATCATTTCTTGTCCATACTCTTTGTCATAGCTCTATTGCTTCTGTTTAGTAGTAATTGCTTTGTAGCATGCCTTTTGGTTACCTTATTTGGTTGTTGATGCAATCTAAATGTCTATATCTTAGTTGTTGTTGAGCAACCTGATCTAGGGTTCCTTTACATCTTAAGACTAATTGGTCAGATATTCTTTATATGTCATGATTTATACTATTTCACTAGAAAGAAAAATATTTCAAAGTCATTGAAGAGAAGTGTTTGTCCTCTCTGTTAAGATTGGAGAAGCATATGTAACAGTATCACTAGTTCCCCATCCCCCTCTCCCACTCTGAAAATAGAAGAAAAAGAAACTTCAGTCAAAATGTACCATTCAGGCCAACCCTTAAAATTCAAAATATTTGTATTTGTTTTTTTATTAATCCTCTCAAACATTTTGTCTATGTGCTATTGCTATGCAGTTAATTTTTGGAATCGATTTCATTGCCTGAGTTGATGCATTTTCATTATGTTTATTTTGCAGGTGTTAGTTGTTGCCAACCCAACAAACACTAATGCACTCATCTTAAAACAATTTGCTCCTTCAATCCCAAAGAAAAACATCACATGCCTAACACGACTTGATCACAACAGAGCTTTGGGCCAAATAGCTGAGAGGCTAAAGATTCATGTTAGTGATATCAAGAATGTAATCATCTGGGGAAATCACTCTACAACTCAATATCCTGATGTCAATCATGCGACTTTCACCAACAGAAATGGAGAGAGACCGGTCAGAGAGCATGTTGCTGATGATCATTGGTATCTCAACATATCCAACATGTTTATTTGTTACCACTTTCACATGTTTAAATTACTTGGAAACATAGGTTGATAAACTGCTTTAAACTATTCAAATGGGAGGTACAGAAACGTAGTGTTCAAATTCAGACCACATACGATAATAAACTACTACTTGTTCTAAAAGTTTAAACTATTAGGAGATAGTAAATTTAATTATTTAATTATTGTTCTTGCATAATTTGTATCCAAGTCAAATACATAATGTTATCAACATTCAGGATTTTGGTAAGTAGCAATCTCTCCCCCTCAAAATAAGTAGTGATTGGTCATCTATGAAAAAAAATTGACCTAGTGAAATTATGGCTCTCCTTAGATTATCTTGCTTCTTTTAGGCAATAGCTTCGGGTGTACTATCAAGTAGTATCTACAAGCCAATTACCTAACACAAGGATCCCAATTTTTAAGGTGTAGATGGTAACAATTGTTATACTTGAATTTGTACTTACCAAAAAAAAAAAATTATACTTCAATTTGTCTTGAACCCTGTTAGGACTTGGCTTTGACATTGAAAAATTATTAAACTCCAAAGTTTTAGGTTGGGGTGGGGTATAGTAGTGTGCATGTTGAAATTTTAGGTTGCAACCCTTTGCAGGATCTTCAACAACCTAGTTATGTTGACAATATTCACATCTCTAAGCATCCTTGTTCACTTTTTAATCTACTTCACTCTCAACAAATCTCTTTTTTTTTTTTTAAATAAATAAATTTTGTTTGCCATAGGTTAAAAACCAAGTTCATCACCACCATGCAATAGCATGGTGTAGCCATTATCAAAGCTTGAAAAGCATCAAGTGCATTTTCTGCTGCAAGTGCTGCTTGTGATCATATGCGTGATTGAGTTTTTGGGACTCCCAATGTTGATTCTCTTTCACCTCAAATAGCATTTGATCACGCTGACCTTAATTATTTGCCTTTTAGATTTTTTTTTTTTTTTAATTACTATCTTTTGCAATTCTTCCTTTGGCTTTTTCATTCAGGGAACATGGGTTTCCATGGGAGTGTATTCTGGTGGTTCTTATGGGATCCCACCTGGCCTTATTTACTCTTTTCCTATTAAATGTGAGAAAGGGAAATGGTCAATTGTGCAGGGTAAGTTCTATGGCTTCTATATGTTGTAAATGTAACATCTTCTTTCCTTGAGAGTTGAACTTACTTCCAATGTTTCAGAAACTACAAATCACTGTAACCTGCATGCAGGAATATATGTTGTTTGTCAATAATTTCTTAGATCTAAGTAACGGTATTAACAAAGGTAGATGTTGAAGAGAGCAAGGATATATTTTTGGAATAGTATGGACTATCACAATAACATGCGTAAAGCTCAGAATTCCCAGTTACCGACGAGTAATCAGTAACGATTAAAGAGGGCTGAGAGTAATATAATTGAGGATTCATGAAAGAATATTTATAATTACTAGTCGCAAACCCACGCATTGCGCGAGATAATTTTTTTTTAGGGTGATCTTATTATATATATTTGGGGTAATAAGTAGTAACACTCTCCCATTTTGTTCATATTAATAACAAAATATTTTAAATTTATTTAAGAACCTGTTTATAAATGTTTAACCATAGTTAGTAAAGACATTACTCATAACTTTAGAATTAAAATACAAATTTATAAAATACCAAAAGATTTGAAATGACAAATCTCTCCATAACTCATTGGGAAAAGAAAAGGGGGAAGCAAAAGACATTACTTAATATTTTGAAATACACTTTAATTTAAAATTTTAAAATAAGAGAATTTAATTTTAAAATTAAGGATAATTTTGGAACCTACCTTAAGTATAGGTAGGTTAGTACACAATATTTTAATATTAATTTAACAAAGTTTGGTTAAACAAATGTAAAGAGTGGAAATATTTTTTCCTTTCAAATTTGGGGTAGAGTGTCATTTCTTCAAACCTCAAAGAAGGGGAATGTAATTAACTCTATATTATTATTGTTGTTGTTGTTGTTGTTGTTGTCATTCTTGTTGTTATTAATAATTGATTTTTCATTTTCTTTTAAGTTAATAAAAACCTTACATATACCTTTTTATTTATTTATAGAATATACATTTTTTTAACCTTTACATATCTTTTTTTTAACGTGAATCTTTACATATACCTTAAGTAAACTCTATATATTCCACTTCTTTAGATGTGTAAAATCATAGACTACTACTTCACAATGATAGTAGCTAATTAGTTTTATCACTTTTTTTCCATAATTTCATTTATAACATTTTTTACTATTATCATATATTTACTAGCTAATGATTTTCATAACATAGGTGTTAAATGAGATGTAGCATTGTTTATTAGATTTTTAAATGTAATTGTGTATGAAGATTGCATTTATATATATAAATACACACACACACACATATACATATATATTGTTAGGTTCTAAGGTCTTAGGATTTTATGTATTTAGAACTCTAATTTGTAATGTTGGCAAACCATGACCAAAACATTGTATTTAGTCTTATTTAGACTTGCTCAAAGTTGGTTTAATATTGTAAAGTTGGAATCGAGTGGCTGCAGAAGTACTTGGGACTTTCGGCCTGGCTCGATCGATCGAAGAATAGACTCGATCGATCGAAAATCGCACAGGTTGAATTTTCTGCAGAATTTCCAACTCAGCCCTACTTCATTAAACGTTTAGGGTTTTATGTTTTTACCCTAAGTATATAAACAAAACCCTAGCCACGTTTTTGAAGGTTGTCCATATTGTATTGTTGCTCATACATTGCTGTTTTGTGTGAATCT
>NW_027070254.1:250586-274689 GCF_002906115.3 Quercus suber
TTGGATTAATACTTAGTTGTTTTTGGAAATAGGAATTTGAATATGCCTACCAATTTTTTTGATTAATAAATTATTATAAAATCTATTTTTTATTTCTTTAGTTTTATTTTAATTTTGGTTAAGTTAACATTGTAATTTTGTGATAATTTTTTATTATTATGATAATTTCCTTATTCCTTAAGAGATGAGTTGTATATTAAGCAAGTGTAACGCACTACAACAAAGTTATAAGAATATGGTTCACCTTAAAAAATATTAATGAAATACACAAAAAATATTAAAATGATATATTTGTAGAGATAAAAAGATTAAAAAAAATAGGTGTAATTTTTTTTTTTTTTTAAAAAAGATAATGCTTGAAGTAATTTTTACTTTTTATATATTACACTTCATTGCATAATATTTATATTCCCACGCATTGCGCGAGTCTGCAGCTAGTTTTCTATAAAAATTGAGTGATTCTACAAGTCTTCTATTGGGAAATAATTCTAATCTTAGATTGCTAAATGCAAATGTAGTAGAAACATGGTGAGAGAGAATAATGGGTTGTGCTCATGGTTAATGTAATAAGCATGCGATATGATTGTGGGCTTCCTTTATAATAGGATCTTTTGTTACTCTTAGAGCAAACAAAATGATGCCCTTATTCCCACCCAAAATGTTTTCCTATAATGACAAACTTTATCTTTTAACCTCTAAGAAATGCAATGCAATGGCCAAAGGATATGCCCCTTTAATATATTGTCTCTAATCAAATAAACAAAGGCTCCTGTCCTCTTTAGGTACAAGTTTACACGGAATTCAATTGTTTTCAATTTTTTCTTTTCTCTGTAAGAAAGAATCATCAACCTTAACTAACAAAAAAAAAAAAACCATCAACATTAATTAGAGTTATAAGAAAGAACAAAAATAGGATAACATTTAACAATTAAAGAGAAAAAAAAAATTAAAAACAAATCTAAATGGTATTTACTAATGTGGAGTTTTAAAGAAATCTTGGTTTACCTAGAATATAATAGAGAAAATAAAAATGAGACTAATACTAATTCTAGGAAACAAATATAGAGAAATAGAAATAAGGATGCTAATTAAAGAACATTGGCAATACCATCAATCCCGTTTGAAGCTTAATCATAACTCCACTAATTTGCTGACTTTCAAATTTTGGCTGGTATATGTTCAAGTGTTCTCCAATGCTGTAAAATTCCTTATTGTCTGGTATTACTTGAATTCCGGCAAACTACCCATTAAATTAAGTGAGAAAATGAGCATAATGATTCTAGTGTAGAAAAAAAAAAATCCTAAAGATTAGTAATTTGGCATAAATAGAAGAATCTATAAAAAATTCATCGAAAAATTGAGAGAGAAAGAGAGAGAGAACCTTTTGTTGAATTCTGACAAACTAGCCGATTAAATTAAGTGAGAAAATGAGCATAATGATTCTAGTTTAGAAAAGAAGAAGAAGAAGAAGAAGAAGAAGAAGAAGAAGAAGAAGAAGAAGAAAGGATTCCCAAAAATTAGTAATTTGGCATAAATAGAAGAATGTATAAAAAATTCATCAAAAAATTGAGAGAGAGAGAGAGAGAGAGGAAAAACTTTTTTTTTTTGTGAGAGAAAACTATGCATAGAATAGAATAGATAGTTACAAATTTATAGTAAGAGAGTGTGAACAAGAAGAGACAAAATAAAAGAAGATGAAGAGAAAGAAGAAGAAGAATATTTATGTAGAGTAGTGGGGAGATGAAAGAAGAAGAATAATATTTATGTAGAGAGTAGCGGGGAGATGAAAAGGTAAAGGTGGAGAAATGTTGGAAAAAGTGTAAATATTAAAATAAAATAAAAAGTAAATGTTAAAAACAATTATAGGAAAATTAGAAAGAAAATGGTAATAAGGTGGACGCTGATGTGGCTCAACTAGAGTGTTGCTACGATTCAACTTTTAGATATAAATAGATATAGATTTCTTTCATACATCATCTTCCTCTTCCTCTTCCTCTTCCTCTTTTTGGTTGAAACCTTATGTGTTTGTTTATTATCTGCAATTGTTGTATGTCTAGTGTTGTACTTAATTAGTGAGTTGTTAATAAAATGCCAACCTTTCTTCGGTTGCATCATATATATATATATATATATTGTAGGGACAAGGGCCCAAGTTCATGAACTGGGCCTTGGGCTTGACTGAGGTTCTTGCTTGTCCGAAGAGGACAAACAGTAGCTAGGGTGTCAAGCTCAGGACCCTATAAGAGAGATATAAATATAAGGGCTAAGGAAGTTGGTCCGAGAAGGAACATTTCCTTGGATGGGCAAGGCATGGATCAACGTATACCTTATCATTCAGGGTAACTTTCCAGGACGATCTATTGATATAGACATGCGACACTATTGTGTAAAAGGGATGGGGGCTCAGAGGAATCTAAGAAAAAGCTGCTACCACCGCATTGAATGCACAATAGCTACTTTTTTGGCCATATTTATGTGGAGAAGACCCTTGAACAGTGCTGTCTTGGCTACCACAACTCACAGAGAGCCAAAAGAGGCGTCTGATGGGACAGGCACACAAGTGAGGGCTCAAATGACCGACAAGTGTAGGATCAAGATGGTTTGAAGGGAGCTATATAATGTAACAGACCCTTCATGAGAGGGAGAGGGGGAAAATCAAGAGAGAAACACTGTAGCAGTTTAGAACCAAACTTGTAATCCAATCTCGAAAGCAATATACTAGAATCAGTCTCCTCGGATCTGGCCGAGGACGTTTTTTCTTTAGTAAACGTCTATTATCCTTTTTCTTCATCACTAAAATCTATTAGCTTGTTGCTTAATTCACTAAGGCCCAGTTCTTCAACCCGCTCTCTACAAATTTATTGATTTGGGCTATTTGGGCTTAAGTCCATATTCCTTTTGGGCCAAGAGTTCGAATTAGATCCATACAATTGGCGCCGTCTGTAGGAAGAACTTGTGTAATAGTGAGTGCAACGGCTAACGATGGTAGGTTCAGGTCCACAACAGGCAGAATCCATAGAATCCCAACATGAAAATCATTTTATCAACCTCGGACGTAGAAGGGACAGGGATGGAAGCGTGCACACTGTCCAATCTGGTGAGAGTCACCCACGGGGTAAGAGCCATCTCTCCCATGAGGAAGGTACCAGAGCCCTGCAACAGGAAGTTGACCAGCTAAAGAGAAAGCTGCGCCATGCACAGCAAAAACAAACCCCCTCCAGCTCTAACGCTTCCTCTGATGATAAAAAAGATGCCAATTATAGGCGAAGGTTGAGGACCCCATCCAATGAGTCTTTCTCCTACGATGAGGAGTGCCACCACAAATGTAGGCGTAGGAGTCCACCTCGCAAAAGTCTAGGGAATGACGCTATGAGCAAGGCGTTGAACCAAATTTCAAGTTGCCCTTCATGCGCAAGATTGAAGCGGTGACGCTTCCCCGGCGTTTCCACCAACCAACGTTCACCATCTACAATGGTCGAATAGACCTTGTGGAGCATGTGAGCCACTTCAACCAGAGGATGGCAATGCACGCCAAAAATGAGGCCCTGATGTGTAAAGTTTTCCCTTCTAGCTTGGGACATATGGCGATAAGGTGGTTTGATAGCTTGAGGGTAGGTTCCATTGATTCCTTCAAGGAGCTCACTCAAGCGTTTGGGCCCTGCTTTATAACATGCAACAGGGTTCCTCGGCCTCTAGCCTCCCTATTCTCTCTGTCCATGAAGGAAGGGGAAACTCTGAAAACATATTTGGACAAATATTGGGAGATGTTCAACGAGATAGACGGCGACTTTGAGGATGTCGCCATCATCACTTTCAAGCTCGAACTACCTGCCGAACATGGCCTAAGGAAATCATTGACTAGGAAAGAAATTACCTGTATACGCCAACTCATGGATCAGATTGACAAGTATAAAAAGGTTGAAGAAGACCAGTTGCAAGGGAAAGGAAAGGAGAAGGTTATCCCTCGGGAGAGAAGAGATTTTAGGTCAGACCGATACAATAACAACCGACCACGAAGAGATTTTGCTGGGTAGTCAGTATCTACTAGTACTCAGGCGGTCAATGCTGTGTTCTAAGAACTGGTACAACAAGTTCTAGAGAAGATTAAGGATGAGTCATTCTTCAAATGGCCAAATAAGATGGCAGGAAATCCCGCAAGGCGCAACCAAAACCTTTACTGCCAGTACCACTAAGTGCTTGGACACGCCACTAAAGACTTTGTGGAACCACTTGGACTAGCTGGTCTGAGAAGGGAAATTGAAGAACCTCTTACACCATTCCAGTGGCCAGGGGAACCACACTGGCCAAGAACCACAGAGAGATGCCCTTACGAGACCTCCTTTAGGCACTATAAATGTTATCTTCACCGCTCTAGGGAGGACCGGGTCCTACCCTTCCAGGATAATGAATGTTGCTCGACTACCCGCTGAGGACTTAAATTCTAAGCCAAAAAGGGCTAAAGTAAACACTTGACCAGCATTGAGCTTTGTAGAGGAAGATAAGGTCGGAACCATACACCCCCACGATGATGCTCTAGTCGTCATGCTCAGGATTGAGGGCTATGACATGAAGAGGGTAATGGTGGATTAGGGCAGTGATGTCGAGATCATGTACCCCGATTTCTACAAGGGACTGAACCTGAGACCTGAGGACTTAACGGCCTAAAATTCTCCTCTAGTATGTTTTGACGGGAAGGTTGTCATTCCGAGGGGTTAGATCAGGCTACCCATACAGACTGGCTCAGAAGTAGTGGAAGTGGACTTCATCATGGTGGACATATATTCCCCCTACACCGCCATTGTGGGTAGGCCCTGCCTTCATGCTCTGGGGCTATCTCCTCTACCCTGCACTAAAAGGTGAAATACCCGTCAGGAGATCGGATTGAAGAGATTATTGGGAGTTAATCTGTAGCTAGACAATGCCTGGTGGCCGCCATCTGGCATCGGCCTGAAGCTGAGTCCTCGGCTCGTACCGAAAGAGGCTTATAGCAATTAAGAACTCCAACGTTGCCTATCGATGGGTCAGCCGAGGAGGCGAAATGCGAGGATTTGGTAAAGGTTGTTATCGATGACAACTCGGAGAAGTTCTTTTAAATCAGGGCTTAGCTGCCCACTCAAGAGAAGGAAGAGTTGTTGGAGTTTCTTAGAAAAAACGTTGACATGTTCACCTAGAATGCTTACAAGGCCCCAAGGGTGGATCCGAGCTTCATCTGTCATCATCTAAACGTTAATCTCACTGTCACTCCCAAGAAGCAACCTCCTCAACACTTGTCCAAGGACCACTCTGAAGTTGTCAGAGATGAAGTGAAGAAGTTCAAGCAGGTAGGGCTTATTAAGGAGGTATTCTACCCTGAGTGGTTGGCCAATACTATGGTAGTAAAGAAGAAGAGTGGGAAGTGGCGAGTGTGTGTGGACTTCACAGATTTGAACAGGGTTTGTCCAAAGGATCCTTTCCCTATGCCCAAGATAGACCAGCTAGTGGATGCAACCGTAGGCCATCCTCAGATGAGCTTCCTGGACGCCTTTCAAGGATACCACCAAATACTGCTCGCCTTGGAAGATCAGGAAAAGACTGCTTTCATCACTCCCACCGAAAACTACCACTACAAGGTGATGCCATTCGGTTTGAAGAATGCAGGGGCCACCTATCAAAGGATGATGACTAGGATGTTTGAACCGTAGTTGGGCAAGAGCATTGAGGTCTACATAGATGACATGGTGGTAAAAAGCAAGGTAGTGTCCGAGCATTTAAGAGACCTCAAGAGCATCTTTGAAGTTCTGAGAAAACACAAGTTGCACCTCAACGCTTCCAAGTGTTCCTTTGGTGTGGGATCGGGCAAATTCCTAGGCTACATAGTAACCTATAGGGGAATTGAAGTTAATTCCGACTAGATTAAAGCAATCAACAGTTTACAACCACCTCACAATCCCAAGGAAGTCCAGAAATCAACTGGAATGACTGCTGCCCTGAATCAGTTTATCTCTCGGTCAGTAGATAAGTGTCAACCCTTCTTCCTGCTGATGAACAAATGGAAGGGGTTTGAGTGGACCGAGAAGTATGCCTTGGCCTTCCAGTAGCTTAAAGATTATCTCTCTTGACCTCCTATCATGTCCAGCCCTGAGGTTGACAAAGTCCTATTCGTTTATATTGTTGTGGCCCCTCATGCTATAAGCTTGGTCCTGACACGAGTTGATGGCGGCACACAAAGGCCATTTTATTATGTGAGCAGGTCACTACATGAAGCCGAGATCTACTATCTGCCGTTGGAAAAAGCTATTCTGGTAGTGGTACACGCCACACGCAAACTCCCCTATTACTTTTAGGCATACACAGTTATTGTCCTAACTCAGCTGCCGCTTAGAGCTCTGCTTCGGAGCGCTGATTACACGGGGAAGATTGCTAAATGGGCCATGATCCTAGGGGCTTTTGACATCAAATACATGTCTCGCACCTCTGTTAAGGGACAAGTCCTCGTGGATTTGGTAGCCAGGTTTGCTGAATCCCCATTAGAAGAAGAAACGAAAACACAATCCGTGGAGGAAAAATGTTGGCATGATCTCCCAATAGGGCCCCATATCCTGGGAAGTGTACGTTGATGGTGCAGCAAATCAGAAAGGTTCTGGAGTGGGGTTGGTACTAGTATCCCCGGAAAGGATCATCATTGAGAAATCATTAAGATTGGGATTCTCGACCACCAATAATGAAGCTGAGTATGAGGCTCTATTGATGGGAATGACCATGATTCGAAAAATGGGCAGAAAAGCAATAAAGATATTCTCAGACTCCAGATTGGTTGTTGGACAAGTGAAGGGAGAATTTGAAGCCAAGGATGAAAGAATGCGGGATACTTGAGCCGAGTCAGACACCTGCAATCAAGCTTCGAATCTTTCAATCTATTACATATTCCTAAGAATAGAAATATTCATGCTGATTCCTTGGCCACACTTGTAACCTCCTTGGCACAAAGTTTACCCGTCATCCTTGTTGAAGATTTATGCAAGCCCACAGAGGCGTGCAGAGAGGCGGTTCATGTCCACCAAGTCAGAGTGGGGCCTAGCTGGATGGACCCCATTGTACTGTTCTTGAAAGAGGATACCCTGCCCGAAGAGAAGTCAAAGGCTGATAAAGTAAGAAGAAAGGCTCATTGGTTCTAGCTATTCGAGGATCAAAACTTGTACAAACAATCCTTCTCCAAGCCATACCTACTATGCATACGCCCCGAGGCGACAGAATTACTCCTCGAAGAATTACATGAGGGGATTTGCAGAAGCCACACTAGAGGTAGATCTTTGGTGCACAGAGCCATCACCTAGGGCTACTAGTGGCCGAAGATGCAAAAAGAATCACAGGAATATGTAAGAAAGTGCGACTAGTGTTAAAGGTTCACTCCAAACATACTCTAACCCAAAGGAGCCCTTAACCCCATATCTAGCCCTTGGCCATTTGCTCAATGAAGCTTAGACATCATTGGCCATTTCCCTAAAGCAGTAAGAAACAAGAGATATTTGCTAGTCGGCATGGACTACTTCACTAAGTAGGTGGAAGCTGAGCCTTTGGCAAACATCAGGGACATGGATGCTAAGAAATTTATTTGGAAAAACATCATCACACGGTTTGGAGTCCCTTGTACCCTCATCTCAGACAATGGTCTTCAATTTCGACAGTAAATCTTTCAGAAGATACTGTTGTGATCTGGGAATTGCCAATAGATATTCCACCCCAGCTTATCCCCAAGGGAATGGACAAGCAAAGGCTATTAACAAGGTCATAGTAAGTGGACTCAAGAAGAGGTTAGACGATGCGAAAGGAAAATATGTGGAGGAATTGCCACATGTCCTCTGGATGTATAGAACTACACCTCGCAGATCAACCGGGGAAACCCCCTTTTCGATGACTTATGGGGCCGAAACTGTTATTCCTTTGGAGACCGGTTTCCCTACACTCAGAACTAGTTCATTCAATCCGAGCAGTAACAATGAGTTGTTAGAAAAGAGCTTGGACTTGATTGATGAGAGAAGAGAAAATGAAATGGTCCAATTGGCATACTGGTGATGCCAACGTGAAGCCGAGACCATTAGCACCTGGTGACTTCGTGTTAAGAAAGGTTCTGGGTACTGCAAAGAACCCTACGTGGGGAAAGCTAGGGCCAAATTGGGAAGGACCATATCGCATCACCTCGATGGCCGATATAGGAGAGTATTTTCTAGAAGACTTAAATGAGCATGTAATACCTCGTCCTTGGAATGTAAACAGCCTGAAAATGTATTATTATTAATGAGAATTGCCTTATCAATATGTTCATTTGTTATATTAAGGCTTCGTACTTTCTATAGAACCATAGTGTTTAAACACAATAACATCTTTTATAAGTGTTTAAATAGAACCATAGTCATGCTTGAAGTCCTCGGACCAGATGCTATAGGGAAATTAACACAATAACATCTTTTATAAATGTTAAACAGATCCTAAGTCATGTCAATCTCTCGGACCATATACTTGGGTGAAATTAATACTCAATGACATCTTTTATAAGTGTTAAACAGATCCTAAGTCATGTCAAGTCTCTTGGACCACATACTTGGGTGAAATTAACACTCAATGACATCTTTTATAAGCGTTAAACAGATCCTAAGTCATGTTAGGTCTTTCAGACCACATACTTGGGTGAAATTAACACTCAATGACATATTTTATATAAGTGTTAAACAGATCCTAAGTCATGTTAGGTCTCTCAGACCACATACTTGGGTGAAATTAACACTCAATGACATCTTTTATATAAGTGTTAAACAGATCCTAAGTCATGTCAAGTCTCTCAGACCACATACTTAGGGAAGTTAAAACTCAATGACATCTTTTATAAGTGTTAAACAGATCCTAAGTCATGTTAGGTCTCTTGGACCACATACTTAGGTGAAATTAACACTCAATGGCATCTTTACAAGTGTTAAACAAATTCTAAGGCATGTCAGGTCACTCGAGCCGCATACTTGGATGAAATTAACACTCAATGACACCTTATATGAGTGTTCAAACTTACCCTAACCTATATAAAGCTCATCGGATTGATAGCTTGGAGGAAGCTAAAAATCCATAACTATCTGTCCAAGTATAGGTTTATTACTTGTCTTTATTTGGGTCAATCCTCATTATAGAAAGAGCAGCTCACAACGCAAATATAGGGTAAATTATTCTTTGATTGATACTTTACCAAATTACTTAGATTGATAGCAGTACACTATTATTAAGGTGATTGTTGAAGGCAGAGTAGCTAGCAATGATAACAAACTTTGAAACATACAAAGTGAAAATACAAGAGATCAAAGGAAAAACATTTTCATTAATAAGTAGAAATGGGGCTACAATATGATTGGTGGTAGAATGCCATTACAAAAAAAAAATTATTACAAAAGAATCCTAAAAGCTAAGCCTTAGTCTGGGGAGCAGGGGGGTTATCCTTCTGCCTCGGCTAAGAGGTAAGAGAATCCTTGGCCTTCAGATTAGCTTTTTCAATTTTGGCCTCTGCCTCTTTGCTTTAATTGCAGCCTCCTTGGCCTAAGCATCATCCTTAGCTTCTGAGGAGGTCTTCTTCCCCTTACCCTTGTCCTTGGCCCCTTCAAGCCCCTTAGCCCCATCAGAAGGAGGGAGAGGAACCTCGGTAGTCAGTTGCTATTCAAAGGTCTTTGGAGTAAGGGCAGAGGAAGAAAGGATGGCACCTAGGATCTCACGTATGTCTGGGTGGTAGTAAATGCTCCCGGGCTGCCTCCATTTTGAATATGCTAGGTCACCTGCAATGACAAGGGCCTTACCCCATGATACGTTGCAATAGTCCCTACAGACCTCAGAAAGCTCCTCATCGAGCCTAACTTGCGTTTCTTTTACACCAAGCAAGTAGGACGCATGTTTCTCGGCCTCAGCTGCCTCTTTGGCTAATTGTGCTGCCTCCTTTACCCTCTGCAACTCGGCCTTCAAATCCTTGACCAGCTACCTCTTAGTGGCCAAATTTATTTCTGTCACATGCAGCTTCTGACGCTGGTCTTCGGCCTACCTCTAAACGGTCTTCAAACCCGCCTCAGCGCTCTTCTGAGCTTGAACCGCTTCCTTTAGCTGCTCAAACAAATTCGCCTGCTCTTGCTTAAGAGCCCCTAGGGATTTCTCAGCTTCAGCACGGGAGAGGGCCTCTGCGTTTGCCTTGTTACGAGCGTCGCGGACCCACTCCTCGGCCACAAAAACTTGTTGAGTGACCTGCATAAAAACAACGGAAGAGTTACATGAATAAAAGTGGAGAGAAGACGAAGTACATCTTGACATTGGAATTAATGGGCATGATAGAATGCTTACCATAGCAAGGTCCCTCTTTAGGGACAAGAAAAGCTTGTTCTGCTTAAAATGCCTACAAGCCTCCATGTCACGGGGGAGGAGAAGAGGCTGCTCCAACGCTTCGGCGACATAACCTGCGTGCCCCCTTTAGAAATCCCTAACCGAGGCATTCCAAGGAATGGCAGCGCTATTCACCTCCAACCGAGGAGACCACGTGCGTTGTGTGAGGCACACCTCAGCTCTATTCTCTTCCTCTCGGCTGTCCATAGAGGTGGACTTCTTATCACGTAGGTCCTTGGCCACCTTTTGCTGCTTGGATGCCTTTTGTGGGCCCACCTCCCCTTCCTCCTGCTCCTTTAATGGCCTTTTCTTCCTTAAGTCAAAAACTGGTTTTAGCCCGAGGTCGGTGGGAATCTGAGGAGGAGGGGAGGAAGATTAGTAAGGACTTAGGACTTAGGGACCTCCTATGAAGTTTCCCCTTTGTTTCTTGTGGACATGAGGTCCCTAAGAATTTTCCTCTAGTTCAAAGCCATTTCTTCTTCTTCTTCTTCTTCTGAACTAGACTCGATCTGGGTGACTACGGGTCCGTTTGGATAGCACTTATTGTTGCTGAAAGTTGCTGAAAACTGATTGTTGCTGAAAATAGTATAGCAAAATAATTTTTAAATGTGTAAATAGTGTTGTGGGACCCACTTTTAATATTAAATATTGCGTGAACAGTGCATGAACAGTACGTGAACAGTAAATTTTGTCCCCCCAAAGTCAAAAATGCCGGCCAAAAAAAAAAAAAAAAAAGAGAAAACGTGAAAACTGAAACGCGCCGCGTAAAAACTTGCAATCCAAACACTCACTACAAGCCTTGGAGGATTGGATGTGGAGAGCCTGTCAATCAGTCTCAGAATTCGAGAGTTCTATCAACTCGCTTGGGACTTCACCTTCGTCCTCAAGGTGGAACTGGTCTATCTTGGCCGAGAGGGATAAATGTGCAGAGTCTGCCCTTTCTCGGAGCAGCTACTTCCGCAAAGACGTGTGGGATAGGTAGCTCAACGGGCGAAAGATCTCTCTAAGCTAGAAACCCAGGCTTGGATACATCTATACGGTTCAATCGAGAATCACCAGTCCTTATTACCTAGCCTGCATCCTGGAATATGTGAGATAGAGGCTTGTAGTCCAAGATCAAGGGAGCAGCCTGTAATTGACCATCTTCGCTTATAAATATCTCGGATCGTAACAGTTTGTTGAGACTCAGTACGTTAACCAGACTTAGTCTTGAAGCAACATGGTTCTTGTCTATAAAAAATCCGAGAATGAAATAATGATTAGATCAATAAAAACCCTCATCTGAGGAGGCAAAACATTCAGGAGACTAAACTAAGGGATCTAATCCTAAGATATCCCACCTAGTCCTCTCGCCCGAGTTGGGTAGTGAAAACTGTCATGCCACTCTCCAGAAACAATGAGGTAATCATCCTTTATGCCTTTATTTGACTTAGGAAGGCATGATATCAGTATGACGATGTCGGACCAGGACTTGAGGTAGTACCTCGCGTCGGCAAGCTTGTGGCACTCATACATGTGGACCACGTCAAGTCACGTAAGCCCCAAGCCCATCTACTCATTGAGAGTGTCTATGCAGCCTAAGACCCTAAATAGGTTGGGAACGCATTGATGGGGAGTCAGTTTGTAGTTAATTAGGTAATCCCTAGTTATCGTACCCATAGGAAGCGTCATTCCTCATTCTATGAAAGCAATCATAGGAATGATGACTTCACCTACTTTTCTATCAGTAAGTATTTGGTTTGGGGCACAATATTACAGGACTACTCCTTGCGGGATGTGATACATGGCCCTAAACCCCTCCATTCCGGCCGGAGAGTCTACTAAGTGCTTGAATCTACCTATCTAAGCAAATGTAGACAATGCGAAGAGAGTTTTCTAAAAGAGAAAGAAGGCCGAGAAGAAAAGGAAAGTTTAAGAAGATAGATACTTATGAAAACGAATGTTCTAGATCCTGAACCTTTAGAAAAATCTTTTGAGGAATCTCTTAAGGAGAAAAGTTAAGGAAAATTGGGAGCGCAGAGAGTTTGGTGCATTGGAGTGCTTGAAACTTCTGGAGAACTTGAAAAATGCGTAAAGTAAGAAAGAAATGGTTTCCCTCAATACTTTATATATAGAGGGATAGAGTGGGTGGGAGTTATCCTGCTCAAAACCCAAGGAAAGATATCAACCGTCAGATCGGTGCCTCACCATTGGATGCGGGGAACATAACGGCGCCTAGAGCAATTAATGACGCCTTGTGGGCTCCGAAACGTTAGTAGCAATTATGAGGTGCATAAAACAATACTTTCGCATATACTAACCCAGGGATTTGGTGCTCTTAACCTTTGACAGATCAAAACCCCATTTTCTCTCCTCGGATGCGAGGGAAAAACCGGAATTTTGAGAGGCTATTGTAGGGACAAGGGCCCAAGTTCATGAACTAGGCCTTGGGCTTGGCCGAGGATCTTGCCTATCCGAAGAGGATAAACAACAGCTAGGGTGTCAAGCTCAGGACCCTAAAAGAGAGATAAAAATATAAGGGCTGAAGAAGTTGGTCCGAGGAGGAGCATTTCCTCGGATGGGCAAGGCATGGATCAACGTATACCTTATCATTCAAGGTAACTTTCCAGGATGATCTATTGATAGAGATAGGCAACACGATCGTGTAAAAGGGATGTGAGCTTAAAGGAATCTAAGAAAAAGCTGCTATCACTGCATTGAATGCACAGCAGCTACTTTTCTGGCCGTATTTATGTGGAGAAGACTCCTGAATAGTGCTGTCTTAGCTACCACAACTCATAAAGAGCCAAAAGAGGCGTCTGATGGGACAGGCACTCAAATGAGGGCTTAGATGACTGACAAGTGTAGGATCAAGATGGTCCAGAGGGAGCTATATAATGTAACAAACCCTTCATGAGAGAGAGATGGGGAAAATCAAGAGAGAAACACTATAGCAATTTAGAACCAAACTTGTAATCCAATCTCAAAAGCAATATACTAGAATTAGTCTCCTCGGATTTGGCCGAGGACATTTTTTCTTTAGTAAACATCTATTATCCTTTTTCTTCATCACTAACAGGGCTGTCCAACCTACCTGGCCACCCGCCCAACCTGCCCGAGCTCGACCTGCTGCCACCCGATCTGACATCTCTGGTAGTCGGACGCGAGTCCAAACTCTCTAACCCGACCCCACGCGGGTCAGTTGCCAGTTTACATTTCAAAACCCGTGACACTCAACCCAAACCGAAACAGTCATCCTCTTCGGTGAAAAATTATGATTTTTGACCAAATCCGGCGAGATCCTTCGAGATTCGATGACGTTCTGGTGTTCTGCAGCTCCGATCCGGCCATTCTCGCTCAAGATCTACTCTCCTCCTTCGCTCAAATTAGCTCAAATCCGGCGGTATTATGTTAGATCTGACTTAGATCTACACAAATCCGACTATTCTTGGTTAGATTGGGCTCCAATCTACTCAAATCCAGTGATAATTCGTTAGATCCGGTCGGCTTTCAACTCAGATTGACAAAGAGAGATCTTCTCCTCTGCTCGTCGTCGCTTATCTTCAGACTCGACTGACCTAACCGTTCGCTCCCTTGAGCCCGGCTGACTCGACCCGACGTCTCCGGCGGTCAGTTGCAGGTCTGTTTTTGTTCCACCCAACTTGAGCGGGTCGGTTTCGGGACCGACCCGTGGACACCCCTAATCACTAAAATCTATTAGCTCGTTGCTTAATTCACTAAGGCCCAGTTCTTCAACCCGTTCTCTACAAATTTATTGATTTGGGCTATTTGGGCTTAAGTCCATATTTCTTTTGGGCCAAGAGTTCGAATTGGGTCTATACATATATATATATATATATGTTACAACTGTTGTAATTACTTAATTCTTTTGTTGGATAATTATTAAGAACAATGTTACATTTATGTGAGTTTAAAATAAACAAGGTCGTTTGGTTCTATTACATACTCTTTCATTTTAAAATGATTTAATCAGCTATGCCACCCAAAAAACTTAAATTAATTCCAATCGGCAGGCTGGCTGTCATGCCAATCCATATTGATATACGGACAGCCTCGTGATATAAAATGAAATGAGATTGTCTTTCCCTCTTTTGCACCGAACAAATTATTTCTTTCGTAATTACTCTTGTATGCTACCTAAGATTAAATTCAGATACTGAAAACACCTTGCCGCTTTCTCCAATTTGACACAAGAATATCTTGATTTTGGCCTGTCCTTGGGATTATATACACAAAATGATCCATTGTTTTTCTAAGAGTTACCGGTAACAATTTTAAGAATTTTACTCCGGATAAAAGTAACAAGCTGCAGAGGCTAGAAAATTAAGTAATTGAACCAGCTTGAGTTGATTTAGCTTTCCATGATCATTGATAAGATGCACTATACACAAAGGAGGTTGGCTTGTTGCCAGCTACCTCAGATGGAGTCTATAAATAAAGAATGAATAAATATGGTCGAACTCACGATTTTAGTTGCTTTTTCAGGTGTGTAAAGTGTAAAAAATGTGTGCATTAAGGTGTATGCACTAAGGTGTATGTAATAAACACTACTCATATGCTATTCATAAATTAGTGTTTATTTATATGTAATAAACACTATCGATAAATAAATGTATGTAATAAACACCATTCGGAAGTAACATCATTTTACAGATAGTCGTCAAAAGAGATATCTGAGTTTATACATTGGAATAGGGAATAGAAACAAGTGGGGTATAATAAATGTACAGTATTATGTTTGGTTGTAGAATCTGGCAACCCAAGGAGCAAGCTCAGTGTTGTGAGGTGTTCTTGGGTTGGCAGAATAATAATCAGACCAATAACATGGGGAGAGTCTATCAGCAAAGTTTCCATCACTATAGATGCAAAAAGGTAGCCAATCTTCACCCCCATTCATCCTCCTCTTGCGTTCTCTTGGGTAAGCCAATGGTGCCTGTACATACCTGCATTACATCAATGGCGGCAATAAGAATGAGAAGAAATTAAAGTGTAACCCATATCAATATGGTATATGCTTTTTTTCTTTCTTTCTTGTTTCCTTTTACGAGTAAAAGTCATATCATCAAGTCTTAACAAATACCAGGCTCAGGTACTACACAACCAGTGTTTAAATCTAAGAAAATCTACTTTCTCAAAAAATAAATAAATAAATAAATAAATAAATCTAAGAAAATCTAGCAATTACTAATGTTTCTTCAACTGCTCATGGCAAAGCATCGAACAAACAATTGTTAAAAGTCAACACTATTATATTTGGATATGTAAAGATGACAATAGAAGGGTGAACCCATATATAACGGTGAAACTAATATAATATTTAATATTTATCATCATCTTCTTCTCTATCTTCATCTCCTGCAAAGTGAATGGACATTCCAGACACACATAAACCAGTCTCTATATTTCCTAGTAAAATATTTCGTATGTTCTTCTGTATGTAACCAACCACCCAAAGAATACATTTTCCATTAATCATTCACAATTATANTGTGTGTGTGTGTGTTAATGCATCAGTATAAATAACTCTCCACTATTCACTACAGTACCATCCAATCAACCTTATTCTTCCCATGTATATGTATTTGGAAGGTTAAGGTCCCTGCTAAGATTGCTTTATTGACATGGGCAACAGCTCAAGGGAAAATTCTCACCAGGGATAATCTTCAGAAGCATAACATCTGTCTTGTTGATTGCTGTTGTATGTGCAAGAACAGTGGGGAGACTACAGATCATTACTACTTCACTGTGCCTATCTGTTGGATATCCGGTCTATAGTGTTATGTCAGTTTGGGATTCAGAGGGATATGCTTGAGAGGGTAATGAATTTGTTGGCTTGCTGGACAGGGTTTTGGGAGACATCATTCTGTTGATGTATGGAGGGCCACTCCTCTTTGTGTTATGTGTACCATCTGAAAAGAGAGGAACAAGAGAAATTTTGAGGGGATTGAGTCGTCTTTCGAGCTGAAACTGTCCTTACTTTGTTTGCTGTATGATTAGATAGCTGCTTTAAGTAGTTACTTATTCTCTCCTCTAGAGGAGTTTTTTGACTACGTAAATTGTGTTGATCTTTGTAGTTTCCCTAGTATATTGCTTGAGTACGCAGGGAGTTCTCTATTTAATTTTCAAAAGAAGATTTTATTACCTATCAAAAAAAAATAAACAACAACCAAGAGGTTCCAAAAAACATTCTCTATATCCTTTCACCGAAAAAATATGTATATTTGTTAGTAAATTTCCTCAGGATCTACCTTTACCATTGTTAACTAGTAACAAACCTTACCTTATTCCATCAAGCACAGCGTCCCAGCAGAAATGAGTATGACCAAACACATGACATGCAGATCCACTCCCCTGGATTCCATGTATAGACCTTATCCGAACCTCAAGATAATCCGAGCCAATAATTTTTGGGAGCTTGGGATAGAATAGCATCCTCTTCTCTGGACACAGCTCTTGCCTGAAGAAGATGGAATGCAGTCAGTTATGTGCCACACAGAAATTATAGGATGCTCTACTCACAAAACAACATAACTAATCTGTGGTTGAGGTTCAGGGATTACTTGGGAATTTTCATAGTTGGACAAAATGCTCTATATTCAGGATGCTCAAATTTCCAATACAGCAATGCTACTAAAAATTCACAAAACCACTGGCTCAACTACCATGGCTCCAGTTTTTTCGACATAAAGTTCACTTCATATGGTTATTCTCAAAAAAAAAAGTTCACTTCATATGGCATGAACCATTTGTATTCTTTTCTTTCCTTTTGGTAAAGACAGAAAAAAATGGGAAAAAAATGGGCAAAACAATTTGCAGGAATCTTTAAACAAAGCCAAGATAAAACTCAGCGTACAGGAACACACCATTGACACCTAATACATTCCAACCACCAAAACCACCACCTTTCCACCACTTCCTATACAACACCAATTTAGTCTGCTTCACCACCACCCACTACTGCACCACACCATATCAACAACAACTACTAAACCTCCAACTTCCACCAATATTTCCCCAGACATTGCTAATCACAAGCAATATAGCAATGCCATCACTACAATCATTAATGCAGCTACTACTATTTTCATCTTAACCAATTCCACAAACTCTACAAGTTCTTTGGGTTTCCTTTGCCAGTTTGTATGTATCAACTTAACATTATTTAACTGGAACTAGTGAAAATATTGAGGCCCTGTCTCAAGTGCTAGAGGAAGTTAGGAAAAAATATTTTGGCCATTTAAAAACTCATTCTAAAGAATCCTATAAAAAGAAGAGATTGTTGGCTATGGAGAATGAAGATGCTGTAGTTCAAAATTTTTACTAAAAAAAAAAATAAAGAAAACCAAGAAAATTAAATTAGACAACCATGAAACAAATATTTAAAAAAGAAGAATGTAAAACAGTTCATCAGCAAATGGCTAAGTTCTTCTACAGCATCATTAGATTAAGCTCAAGGCTCAAGCCACCTTCTTACCACATCCTTAGGGAGAGTTCTTGAAGAAGTGCATAGGACATTAGATATGCTTCAACGCTATAGGCAAGAATGGAAGAAAACAGGTTGCTCAATTATGTTTGATGGTTAAAAAGAAAAGAAAAGGAAGATGATCTATACTCAATTTTCTAGTGAACAGTCCTAATGGAAGCATTTTTCTTACAGATATTACACCTTAGAATTTCAAAACTAGCTAAGATGAAGTTTGAGAAGCTAGATGACATTGTAGAGAAGATTGGAGATGAGAATGTCATACAATAGTGACTGATAATACTTCCAACTATAAATTGGCCAGGGATTTACTACAAAAAGAGGAAAATAGACAGATAATACAACCAAGTCCCAACTATAAATTGGCCTGAGATTTAACACAAAAGAGGAAAAATATTGATTTGGACTCGTTATGTCTCTCATTGCTCAGATGAGATCCTTGAAGATTGTTAGAATAATGATTAAGTGATTAAATTTATCATTTCCTAACAGCTTAACTTTTTGGGACAATTAGTAATTTATCATGGTATTAAAACAAGTAGTCTTGAGTTCAAACCTTGCCTACACTATACCTTCTATTTAAAACGTTAAAAATCCCACGTGTTGAGGCCCACACAAGAGGAGGGTTAGAATAATGGTTTAGGGATAAAATTCACCATTTTTTAATAGCTTAGGCTTTTGAAACAATTGGTAATTTATCACAGATTTTGAGAAAAAGCTTAAGGGCCATCAAGTGACAATTGCAAAGAATAAGAATATTATTATAAACATATATTCTATGACTTTGTGTCAAACTTGGTTGAAATTTTTCACTAGACTGAAGGATTTGATTAGCCATGTTGTTACATGGTTTGCAACTGATAACACATAGGCCTCAACCCTTGCTTTCTTATTTGATTAGAGGGACAAACACCAATGCTTCGGGTTTTCTAGTAAAAGAAAAATTTTTGACCCGCCAATAAAGTCTACAATTGTAACAAGTAAATTCAAGAAAATGACAACCATAAAGATCAATTCTGATAATTTATTTAAATGGCTAATAATATAAGATTCTTAAAACTTGGTCATAGTTACAATCAGCAAATTTTCCAACTATCCAATTTAAACAAGAAGGAAACTAACTGAAGAAGATTAGATATCAGAAGAGTGATTAACTGACCTGGGAACAAAGTGAGAAAATGTAATTATTTGGCTACAAGTCCCCTGGATTTCCTTTACCACATTAAGACTCTTTTCATTGATTGCATCAAAGTACAAAGAAAGAGAGGTATCTCCATTTGAAAGTCCCCCAGGCCACTTGCATGCATGAAAGTCCTTACATGCCTACATAGAGAATCAAAAGGATGGGCACAAACCTATATTATAATTGAGGACCTACTGCATTATAAAGCAAAAGCAGTCAAAATGAAAACCCAAATGATGTAAACCAAGTAACCAACAAATAATGGAGATGGATGGATATGCAAAGGAAGTAAAACATACAAAAATCTATATGCTGCTATATATGTGCTCAGGAAGTAAAACATGCAAAAATCTACGTGGAGTGCTGCCATATATGTGCTCAAGATTTCAACATACAAAAATCTATATGTTGTCATTATAAATGCCTACATGAAATGGTTTGAGTAAATGGACATGATATCATGTTTTAAGACAGAAGTGGGTGCCAGACACATCAGTTCCAAGATTTTTACACCAGGTACTGCTATATATGTGTTCCATCAATATAACATTTATAATTATGCATGTTTGAGTGGCTGCAAACAGACGAACCATAAACCATCAAGAAAACGTTACAAATATATGTTCATATTTCACCTACAAAAATGAACTTATATTTTTATCAGTCACCAAATAGTGCACTCAGTGTCCAACAACGAATTTCAAGTGGAATAGTGTGCAACAAATCCTAGCCTATAAGGCAATTAATCACCAAATAAACTGGGAAAAAAAAAAAAAAAAAAAAAAAAAAAAAAAACCCCTACAACATAGAGTGATGAGATTCATCATAAATAAACATAACTCTGAGATCAATTTAGTGTGTACTAATTAAACAATCGATTCAAATGTCCAATAGGTTTTGGTAAAAGCAAGCTCAAAGTGAGAAGCACCAAAGCACCAGTGCTTTTCGCCTCAAAAGCAAGGCGCACTTTTTTTCCCTTTATTTATTTATTTTAAATTTTCAAA
This sequence comes from Quercus suber, assembly GCF_002906115.3. Lineage (NCBI taxonomy): Eukaryota > Viridiplantae > Streptophyta > Magnoliopsida > Fagales > Fagaceae > Quercus > Quercus suber. The sequence continues at coordinate 270,637 of NW_027070254.1, forward strand.
AGAAATAAACCAAAACTGAATATAGCCATAGTATCTTAACATTATTGATATGAAGTATAAACCATTGATTTCGTATATAAAATTCAATGTTACGGTGTGCTACTATACACTTCCCAACCCCTCCAACTTTACAAATTCTATAAGACCCATTTGGGACGAAAATCACTCCACAGTCCACCATTGATCTTATATTGACTAATTCTTATAAACTAATACTTATTAAGTGATTACATTATTAGATAATATTAGAAATTAGTCAAAGTGCATTACGCCTACTGGAGATTCAAGAAAGGGTATTGACGGAAGTATTCATATTTAGCTAATCCAAAAAATAAAAATGACTTGAATTGCAATTCTGTGGTAAAATTGCAAAAGGAGTGGCTTATATAAATGTTATATGAATTATATACTGAGAGGCCTGGCTACCTTGAATTAGTCACAAAACTTGTGGTTGTCCTCTGTTGTTATGGGGGGTTCAATTTTCTTTTTCGTTGAATCTAAAACTTTCGAATTCTCAGTCGAAGAGGGAGGTACGTATTTCATGTTACGCATTTTTGAGCGAAGTCGGGATTCTCTTCGATTAGTTTTCATGGGCAGAGAAAGCGCTAAGTGTTTGCCAGCTATTGTAGAGGATCTAATGTCTAATAAAACTCCTGGAAACTTTGCATGAACCTTTAGAGATGATGAGAAAGTTTTTATTTTGCCATTGGGTTCCAATTCACACGGCAGTTTTTTAATGATCTCGGAACTTATCCATGGCCGTCGGAAAGGATTTCTCGTGGTGCCAGAAGGGAAAGCTAGTAATGGGTGGCGAGGTTTTGGATTTCATCTAAGGAAAGCAATTGCACTTGGGACACTTGCCACCAAACAGCCTTTTAACTCTGTCCTGAAACCGATAGTGCAGAATCACAAAACTTTTCTGCGGGTAGTGGCGGAGGGTGATCAGAGAGAGGGGTAGTGGTAGCAGAAAAGGAAAGCAATTAATGCCAGAGTTTCAAATATCAATTGAATCAAAGTTGAGCAATAAAAGCCACGATATACGCGATTTGAATTTTGGGAAGAAACAAGCAATATCTAAGGCTAAATTGTCGGTTGAGATTACAGAGAGCAACAACGGGGGTTTTTTTAGAAAATAACAACAAAACCCAAACAATATTATTAGTTAGGCAACGTTTTAAACATATTTCATTTCTAGCAATTCGACTATAGAGTAGTCGATTTTACTGTTCATAATGCCTTTTTTTTTATGGGTGGCGTTGCAAAGAAGTCGACTTTAGTGGAGTCGACTTCTACATAAAGAAGTCGACTTCAGTGGAGTACTGAAGTCGACTTCTTTACAAAGAAGTCGACTCCACTGAAGTCGACTTCTATACCAGCAAATCCACTAAAATTCAAAGAAACCTCACAACCAGAGAAGCGTGTTCTTCGTGCTTCGCCGTACCCGATCGTGTTCTTCGCCTGGGTTCGTGCTTCGTCGTCGGTGAAGAAATCGGCGCCTGGGTTCGTGCTTCGTCGCTGGTGAAGAAATCGGCGCCTGGGTTCGTGCTTCGCCGTCGGTGTTGCTGGGTTCGTCGGGGTCCTTCGCCTGGGTTCTGGTGAAGAAATCGGCGCTTGGGTTCGTGCTTCGTCGCTGGTGAAGAAATCGGCGCCTGGGTTCGTGCTTCGCCGTCGGTGTTGCTTCGCCTGGGTTCGTCGGGGTCTGGAATGCTTCGCCTGGGATGCTGGGTTCTTCGCCTGGGGTCTGGAATGCTCGTCGGTGTTGCTGGGTTCTTCGCCTGGGTTCGTCGGCGCCTGGAATGCTTCGCCTGGGATGCTGGGTTCGTCGGTGTTGCTGGGTTTTCGCCTGGAAGTTGTGGGTTTTTGGTTCGTCGGCGCCTGGAATGCTTCGCCGGTGTTGCTGGGTTCTTCGCCTGGAATGGTTCGCCTGGAGGGTGTGGGTCTTTGGGGAAGTCGACTTCAGTGGAGTCGACTTCTTTATAAAGAAGTCGACTCCACTGAAGTCGACTTCTTTGTGTAGAAGTCGACTCCTCTGAAGTCGACTTCTTTAAAACAACTAATATGAACAGTAAAATCGACTCCTCTATAGTCGAATTGCTAAAAATGCAATATGTTTAAAACGTTGCCTAACTAACAATATTGTTTGGGTTTTATAGTTATTTTCTAAAAAAATCCCAACAACGGTGTCAGTGATTCACTTTTAACGTTGGATGTTGGCCTGAGATTGGAGCATGGGCCTGATGGTGAGTGGGAGGTAAAATGGTCCAAAGTCAAGGAAGTGGGCCGCATAGAAAAACCCAAAGACAAAAACTTTAAGTGCAAAGATAAAAGCCATTTTAAACCCACAACTCCCTTAAATGCAAAGCCCAAACTTAATCCCAAGCCCATCATAGTCTGGCAGCCCAAACCAAAGCAAACACTTCAAAATGGCGAGACCCACCCAGGTAACTTGACTTCTGCTTCAAAGAGCTCATTTTGCGATCCTTGCAGAGGCGATGTGGTTTCTAACTCGGAACTACCTCAAGCTGACTCCCAAAGCTTGTTGAGGCTAGCCCAGTCGATAAAAGCCTCTGACAGTGCCGATATTGACCTTATCGGCACCGATGAGTCTGATACTGCGTTTCTCAACTCCGATGGGTCAACAAAAACCTCCGATGGTGAAGATAAATTGCACCGAGACATCCAATTGATACTTTAGGAGAATTCTGGCAATGTTAGCAAGAAGTGGGGGAATTCAGAACAGTGGGTGCTTGAACTTCAAGATGGAAGAAGAGTGGCGGTTCTAATTCAAATTTCTCTGCCTCCTGGTGAAGTCACAGAGGTATTGGAAGAACAAACCCAATTGGCCTTGGTCCCCTTGAAGTGTTCAAATGTTGTGGAGGTGTCATCAGCCCAAGTTGATGAGAATGAAATTGTAGAGGATTGGGTCTCATACACTTGTTCAGAGTCTTCTGAGCTACCTAATCTAGGGGGTTTTGTCGCCTCTAAGTGTGGAACCAATGGCCTTTTCTCTACCCTTGGCAATGGAAGGGCAAGAAGTGTTGGGTGTGGAGAATCTAGTGAGGGGAGAAGCTTACTCTGAGTGGTTCCAAAGCAGATTTAAAGGGTTTGATAACTTCCTGGGCACGTCCCTAAAAGGTTTGGAAAATCAAGCAACCACCTTTTTATTGGCTGTTGAGGCTGAATTACACCGTAGGGCTGCTTTGGGAAAAAAAGCACGTGATTTGAAGAGTTCTGGAGTGAAAGGTATAAGAGAGCTAAAGGGTCTATTCAACTCAATTAATTATGGTTCTACTTCAACTAGGCGCAGTGGTATTAATAGGGAGCAGGCTCTATCTGTTCCTAAATGAATCTGAAGATGATTTCCTAGAATGTCAGAGGATTGAATGAGGTTGGGAAGAGACTTCAAATTCGTAATTTGTTGCATGCATGGAGACCTGATATTGTTTGTTTGCACGAGACTAAACTTGAATGGATTACTAGAGGAATAGTCAAAAGTATATGGAGCTTTCCATATGCCAACTGGTTGTACTTGGGTTCAGAAGGTGCTTCTGGAGGTATTGTATTGATGTGGGATCGGAGGGCAGTGGAAAAGGTGGAAGAAGCAGTAGGGCGCTTTTCTTTTTCATGTAGATTTAAAAACGTAGGTGATCAATTTGAGTAGGCTTTTATAGGTTTATATGAGCCAAATTCGAACAAGAGGCGTAAGAAGATGTGGGAGGAACTGACAAGGCTGATTAGTTGGTGGGATGTGCCATGGTGCCTAGGAGGTGACTTTAATATAATTCGCTTCCCATTAGCAAGATTAGGTGCTACAACTTGTACTCGGGCTATGTATGAATTTTCGGATTTTATCTCTCTTCATGGGCTGATGGATATACCTATGAAAGGAGGCCTTTATACTTGGTCCAACAATTCCTCTGCCTCTAAAATAGACCGGTTTCTTTTCTCTTTGCTTTTGGCAGATCATTTCACTCTATTTGCATAGAGAAGGTTGTCTAAGGTACTTTCAGACCACTAACCAATTCTTTTTTTTTTTTTTGGGGGGGGGGGGGG
>NW_027070255.1:0-90022 GCF_002906115.3 Quercus suber
AAGATTCTCAAAAAAAAAAAAAAAAAAAAAATTAATGCATAACAATAGATAATTAATATATGTATTTACTCTATTGGCTAATTCAATGAACTAATACTTTAATATAAATACAAATTTTGTTGAAATAGAAAACTAAATGAAGAAAACTTTAAGGAATATGCCACAAGGAATAACCTTATACTCTCCAACATGAGTTCTCTACTTATATATATATATATATATATACATTGATTGATTCCAAAATCCAGTCTCATTAGGTTATTTCTATTTCTTCTTGCTGGTGTTTGTCATAAAGCTCCATTTTCTTTGGTCAGAGAGCTCAAGTGAGAGAATTGAGGAGAAGAGAGAGAGGGGGAAGATTCTAATTCCAATTTGACAAGTATTTGAATTATTTTTGTTGTTGTTTCTATACAGGTTTGTTGCTGGTCTTTTCTTTCAAGCTGCTCGTTTTGCATTGTGGTAGTCCAAATATAAGGGTTACATTCAACATGGAACCCAAATTTTAGCTTTTGAACTTTCTACCTATTAAATTTCCAAAAGGCTAGGAAGCCTGGAGCAGAAAGTTTAACAAATTAATCGTAACATGGTCATTGTTAATAGGGGAATCAACAATATTAATGTTGATTTGGCAAAGATAAAGGGAAGGATGGATGCTGTCATTGCGACTAGGGCAACCATTCACTACCACAAAAAATGTCTATTACATCAAGTGTTAATACAACAAAATATGTATATAGTAGTTTTATACAAAATATCGCATTTACAAGTTAAAATTGTTGCAATAGTAACTTAAAAGTGTTAAATTATTACATCAACAATAATAAGTTGCAATAACTTATAATTTTTAGCTACAATAGAAGCTTTAATATATTAAGAAAAATTGTTACAATAACTTAAAATGAAAGAATCGTTGTAATAAATTGATACCAATTGTTTTTGCAATCTATTGCAATGAAAATTTTGAATTAATAGCTTATTGCATCGAAGTTACCGTTGCAATTATTTGATATTAATTTTTTTACAATCTATTGCAATGACAAACATATAACTGCAACGAATATATCGTTGCAATAACTTGGTATCAATTATTTCATAGTCAATGAAAAAATGAATTAATTATCTATTACAATGAAGATAACATTGCAGCAATTTAATTCAATTTATTTTGTTCAATTATTGGCAATCTATTACAACAAGTTTCGTGAAGTAATAGCCTATTCTTACAAGATATTCAAAATAGTAAATTTTTTATTGCAACAATTTATATATATATATATATATATATATCATTGCATCAAAGTTATTATTAAAATATTTGGACTTTATTGCAACAAAAAATTTTGTTGCATAAACCTATTACCTCAAATTTTATTGCAACATCTTGTATCAACTATTGCAATGACTCTAATGTTATTGCAATGGTTTTTTTCATTGCATTAACATTTTTTCTTGTAGTGATTGCAGCAAATCCATGGCTATTATTGGTCAAGTACATAGGCTTAATCATTTCTTAGCTGTATGTAATAAGCAACTAGTGTCATGCATAAATTCCAAATATAGCTTACTTTCATGAATAGTTTCACCTTAAAGGGATTGCCTAGGAAAATTTTCTTGTGTAATTCCCCCTAAAGAAATTTAGGAATAAGGTTAGGGTTTTATCTTGGAAAGCTTCTGTTAGGTTTTAGTATAATTGGGTTAAACATATTGCTCATACGATAACTCATTAATCCTATTTTAACTTTGATTTAATATGCAATAGTTTTGTTGGAGTTTGGTTAGCTTGTTTGTTGACACTGTGTGTTCATAGTATTGGTTATTGAACTTCAACTTTGTTTTGCTAGCATGCTGTAGTGAAGTTTCTAGTGTTTTAATATATATTCAGGTTGGTTGTGTACGTTATTGACTCAATTTAGGACTTGTTTCTTTGAGTTTTCATTGGTCCTTGTCCTCATTTCAGTCTAGCTAGAACTACTTATTTGTTTCCTCCCAATTAGGAAGTGTAGCCAACTTGTAATCAGTTTGTTTGCTTGTTCTCATTGCGTGGTAATATCTCCATTTGTTGTTCGAGAGCTATAAAATATGATACTGTGGTCTAGTTACTCTTTGGTTTCCTTGAATTATTTTTGACTTTGATCCTCTAAGTAACCTTGTATATTGTTGCATTTGATTTAATTATATTAGACCTGCTAGCTGCCTCCATTCGGTTGACTTTAGGGCTTTGCTGTTTTGAGATTCATTGTGTAAGTACTTGTTATTGTCTTTCTAATTTGAGGTGTTGAAGTAGCATGGGTTACAACTGTTACAACATGGTCTGTTGAAACCATTTCATAACTTATACAAATACTCTTCCACAACTTTTTTGTCTTGGAGTAAAATAAGGGGATGAGGTGGGTTAAGCTGATTAAATGAAGCATGACTATTGATTTATTTTTTCCTTCTTATCAATCCTTTAAACATATTGTTTTGATGATACTTTCAGATATCTTTGTATTTTATTATTCACATATCAAAAATATTTATTTGGTGTCTCTCTTTTGGGATTTAGGTCTTGATTGGCTTTTTGAGATAAAGCACGAGCACTACTAAGGCACCGAGTCCATGGCTACCAAGTGTTGCACATTCTTTCCATCCTATTAGATTTTATTGTACTAACTTTGGATGTTGATGATCAAACTTTCTTTTTCGCATTAGGGATTCTGCCTAGGAAAATTTTCTTGTGTAATTCCCCCTAAAGAAATTTAGGAATAAGATTAGGGTTTTATTTTGGAAAGCTTCAGTTAGGTTCGAGTATAATTGGGTTAAACATATTGCTCATACTATAACCCATTAATCCTATTTTAACTTAGATTTAATATACAATAGTTTTGTTGGGGTTTGGTTAGCTTGTCTGTTGACACTGTGTGTTCATAGCATTGGTTATTGACGTTCAACTTTGTTTTACTGGCATGCTGTAGTGAAGTTTCTAGTATTTTAATATATATTCAGGTTGGTTGTGTATGTCATTGACTCAGTTTAGGACTTGTTTCTTTGAGTTTTCATTGGTCCTTGTACTCCTCATTTCAGTCTAGCTGGAACTACTTATTTGTTTCCTCCTAGTTAGGAAGTGTAGTCAACTTGTAATTAGTTTGTTTGCTTGTTCTCGTTGTGTGGTAATATCTCCATTTGTTGTTCGAGAGCTATAAAATATGATACTGTGGTCTAGTTACTCATTGGTTTCCTTGAATTATTTTTTATTTTGATCCTCTAAGTAGCCTTGTATGTTGTTGCATTTGATTTAATTGTATTAGATCTGTCAGCTGCCTCTATTTGGTTGACTTTAAGGCTTTGCTGTTTTGAGATTCATTGTGTAAGTACTTTTTGCTGTCTTCCCAATTTGAGGTGTTGAAGTAGCATGGGTTACAACTATTGCAGCATGATTTGTTGAAACCATTTCATAACTTATGCAAATAGTCTTCCACAACTTTTCTTTCTTGGAGTAAAATCAGGGGATGAGGTGGGTTAAGCTGATTAAATGAAGCATGTCTATTGATTTATTTTTTCCTTCTTTTCAATCCTTTAAACATTTTCTTTTGATGATACTTTTAGATATCTTTGTATTTTATTATTCACATGTCAAACAAATTTATTTGGTGTCTCTCTTTTGGGATCTAGGTCCTGATTGGCTTTTTGAGGTGAAGCACGAGCACCACTAAGGCATTGAGACCATGGCTACTAAGTGTTGCACATTCTTTTCATCTTGTCAGATTCTATTGTACTACCTTTGGATGTTGATGATCAGACTTTCTTTTTCACATTATGGATTCTACATAGGAAAATTGTCTTGTGTAATTCCCCCTAAAGAAATTTAGGAATAAGGTTAGGGTTTTATCTTGGAAAGCTTCTATTAGGTTTGAGTATAATTGGGTTAAACATATTGCTCATACTATAACTCATTAATCCCATTTTAACTTAGATTTAATATGCAATAGTTTTGTTGGGGTTTGGTTAGCTTGTCTCTTGACATTGTGTATTCATAGTATTGGTTATTGAAGTTCAACTTTGTTTTGTTGGCATGCTGTAGTGAAGTTTCTAGTGTTTTAATATATATTCAGATTGGTTGTGTATGTCATTGACTCGGTTTAGGACTTGTTTCTTTGAGTTTTCATTGGTCCTTGTACTCCTCATTTCAGTCTAGCTAGAACTACTTATTTGTTTCCTCCCAGTTAGAAAGTGTAGCCAACTTGTAATCAGTTTGTTTGCTTGTTCTCCTTGCATGGTAATATCTCCATTTGTTGTTCGAGAGCTATAAAATATGATACTGTGGTCTAGTTACTCATCGGTTTCCTTGAATTATTTCTTATTTTGATCCTCTAAGTAGTCTTGTATGTTGTTGAATTTGATTTAATTATATTAAATTTGTCAGCTGCCTCTATTTGGTTGACTTTAGGGCTTTGCTATTTTGAGATTCATTGTGTAAGTACTTTTTGCTGTCTTTCTAATTTGAGGTGTTGAAGTAGCATAGGTTACAACTGTTGTAACATGGTTTGTTGAAATCATTTCATAACTTATGCAAATAGTCTTCCACAACATTTCTTTCTTGGAGTAAAATAAGGGGATTAGGTGAGTTAAGCTGATTAAATGAAGCATGACTATTGATTTATTTTTTCATTCTTTTCAATCCATTAAACATATTCTTTTGATGATATTTTCAGATATCTTTGTATTTTATTATTCACATGTCAAACAAGTTTATTTGGTGTCTCTCTTTTGGGATCTAGATCCTGATTGGCTTTTTGAGGTAAAGCATGAGCACTACTAAGGCATTGAGTACATGGCTATCAAGTGTTGCACATTCTTTCCATCCTATCAGATTCTATTGTACTACCTTTTAATGTTGATGATCAGAATTTCTTTTTTGCATTATGGATTCTGCCTAGGAAAATTTTCAAGTGTAGTTCCCCCTAAAGAAATTTTGGAATAAGGTTAGGGTTTTATCTTGGAAAGTTTCTGTTAGGTTTAAGTATAATTGGGTTAAACATATTGCTCATACTATAACTCATTAATCCCATTTTAACTTAGATTTAATATGCAATAGTTTTGTTGGAGTTTGGTTAGCATGTTTGTTGACACTGTGTATTCATAGTATTGGTTATTGAAGTTCAACTTTGTTTTGCTGGCATGCTGTAGTGAAGTTTCTAGTGTTTTAATATATGTTCAGGTTGGTTGTGTATGTCATTGACTCAGTTTAGGACTTGTTTCTTTGAGTTTTCATTGGTCCCTATACTCCTCATTTCAGTCTAGCTAGAACTACTTATTTGTTTCCTCCCAGTTAGGAAGTGTAGCCAACTTGTAATTAGTTTGTTTGCGTGTTCTCATTGCATGATAATATCTCCATTTGTTATTTGAAAGCTATAAAATATGATACTGTGGTCTAGTTACTCATTGGTTTCCTTGAATTGTTTCTTATTTTGATTCTCTAAGTAGTCTTGTATGTTGCTGAATTTGATTTAATTATATTAAATTTGTCAGCTGCCTCTATTTGGTTGACTTTAGGGCTTTGCTATTTTGAGATTCATTGTGTAAGTACTTTTTGCTGTCTTTCTAATTTGAGGTGTTAAAGTAGCATAGGTTACAACTGTTGCAATATGGTTTGTTGAAATCATTTCATAACTTATGCAAATAGTCTTCCACAACTTTTCTTTCTTTGAGTAAAATAAGGGGATTAGGTGAGTTAAGCTGATTAAATGAAGCATGACTATTGATTTATTTTTTTCCTTATTATCAATCCTTTAAATATATTCTTTTGATGTTACTTTCAGATATCTTTGTATTTTATTTCACATGTCAAACAAATTTATTTGGTGTCTCTCTTTTGAAATCTAGGTCCTGATCGGCTTTTTGAGGTGAAGCACGAGCACCACTAAGGCATTGAGACCATGGCTACCAAGTGTTACACATTCTTTTCATCCTATCAGATTCTGTTGTACTACCTTTGGATGTTGATGATCAGACTTTCTTTTCCATATTATGGATTCTGCATAGGAAAATTTTCTTGTGTAATTCTCCCTAAAGAAATTTTGGAATAAGGTTAGGGTTTTATCTTGGAAAGCTTCTGTTAGGTTTGAGTATAATTGGGTTAAACATATTGCTCATACTATAACCCATTAATCCTATTTTAACTTAGATTTAATATGCAATAGTTTTGTTAGGGTTCGGTTAGCTTGTTTGTTGACACTGTGTATTCATAGTATTGGTTATTGAAGTTCAACTTTGTTTTGCTGGCATGCTGTAGTGAAGTTTCTAGTGTTTTAATATATATTCAGGTTGGTTGTGTATGTCATTGACTCAGTTTAGGACTTGTTTCTTTGAGTTTTCATTGGTCCTTGTACTCCTCATTTCAGTCTTGCTAGAACTACTTATTTGTTTCCTCCTAGTTAGGAAGTGTAGCCAACTTGTAATCAGTTTGTTTGCTTGTTCTCATTGCGTGGTAATATCTCCATTTGTTGTTTGAGAGCTATAAAATATGATGCTGTGATCTAGTTACTCATTGGCTTCCTTGAATTATTTTTTATTTTTATCCTCTAAGTAACCTTGTATGTTGCTGCATTTGATTTAATTATATTAGATCTGTCAGCTGTCTCTATTTGGTTGACTTTAGGGCTTTGCTATTTTGAGATTCATTGTGCAAGTACTTTTTGCTGTCTTTCTAATTTGAGGTGTTGAAGTAGCATAGGTTACAACTGTTGCAACATGATTTGTTGAAACCATTTCATAACTTATGCAAATAGTCTTCCACAACTTTTCTTTCTTGGAGTAAAATAAGAGGATTAGGTAAGTTAAGCTTATTAAATGAAGCATGACTATTGATTTATTTTTTCCTTCTTATCAATCCTTTAAACATATTCTTTTGATGTTACTTCCAGATATCTTTGTATTTTATTATTCACATGTCAAACAAATTTATTTGGTGTCTTTCTTTTGGGATCTAGGTTTTGATTGGCTTTTTGAGGTGAAGCACGAGGACCACTAAGGCATCGAGTCCACGGCTACCAAGTGTTGCACATTTTTTCCATCCTGTCGGATTCTATTGTACTACCTTTGGATGTTAATGATCAAACTTTCTTTTTCGCATTATGGATTCTGGACTAATACTTGCAAGTGGCAAATTCTTTTTTGCACTATAGATTTTGGACTAAGGCATTGAGTCCATAGCTACCAAGTTGTTTTGTGTTGTCTTTTTCCCATACTTTCAGCTAAATAAAATTGATGATAGTCTGGATGATCCACTTTCCATCTGATTGATTTCAATGATTGCAATTATGATCATTTAGTGTGGAATGAGAGTGAATTGACAAGAGGTCTGGACTATGAAGCATGGGTGCGGATTTGGGTTTGGGTGTGGGTGCGGATGCGAGTGTAAGACTCGGCAATTTTTGAAAAATTAGGGTGTGGATACGGCAGGATACATTTATTAATAAATTATTATTATTATTATTATATATATATATATATATATATATTTATTTACAAATTATTGATTAGTGGCTTGGGTGGTGGGTGTGGTGGCCGTTGTTGGCTCTAACTGGTTTGATGGTTTGTGTGTGTGTGTGTGTGTGGCTCTGTTGATGGTTTGTGTGTGTGTGTGTGTGTGGCTTTGTTGATGGTTTGATGGTTTGTGTTTGTGTGTGTGGCTCCGTGTGTGTGGTGATGGGTTTGGATAGGTTGATCGGTGTATCATGGGTCTCTGTGTGTGTGGGGCTCTGTGTGTTGAACTGATGCGAGAGGTTGAGGGAGAAAGAGAGGAAAAAAAAAATACTGCTAGAAAGCCAGGAAAATGTGACTGAAAATAGTTGGAAAGAAATAATAAAGAAAGATTAAAAAATAATATTTTAATAAAAATAGAGTTTTGGGATGCTAGAAGTATTGTAAAATAGTATAGTATAATGATAAAGTGACTTTTTGGAATGGTAAAATATAGTAGAATTGGAATTTCCCAATGCTAATGCTCTCATATAATAAGATTTATATGAGAAAAAATTAATTTAAAATATGATATTCTTGCTCAAATTAGTTGTTTTTGAGATAGTTGAAACAAAAGTCGAACAAAAGAAAGAGAAAAAAAAAATAATGACACAATTAAAATGTAAAAAAAAAAAATGATTGAAAAATATTTACATTTTTATTTTATCAAAATGATATTTACATTCCTAAATAAGTGTGAAACATGCCTATATATCAATTACTATATCATTCACTATACATCAATCAAATCACACTCTTATTGTCTTTCGGCTTTGCCTATAAAATAAAATACTAAAACTTTGCAAAAAAATTTCCATAAAAATTATTGAAATATTAGAGGAAACTAATAACTAGAATACCGCAAGATATAGTTGAAAGAAAAATGTTGTAAGGGGGTGGGCCTTGATGGAGATGTTGGGCAAATTCCTGCCGCACCAAGCCCAAGTTGTTTCTGGGTGAGGAGTCGGGACCGGCCCAATTGGAGCACACCTTGGCCGGCTTGTGCATAATCTTTGCCGCGTCTGCCAAAGTCTATTTAAGAGCTCATAGCAGGCAGAGTTATTGTTAACAAGTTATGGCAGGTAGACGTAATATAGAAAGCGTAAAGAAAATGCAGTCATTATTTCTGCCGCAATAAACAAGATAAATAACTTAAAAGACCTCGCTTTTAAAGAATAACACTTAAACAAAGGATTAGAGTGGAATTAGTAGAGTAAAAAGAATGAGTCTGCCAGACTAAGTATTGCCGCAGGATTCCAACCACGGAAGGGAAAACCACTCCCTCAACGCAAGTAACTTCACTCGATGAAATTAATTGCTTTGAGAGGACGGTCCCAAATGGTATGTGCCCAGGTATAGATTTGTATTTCCTTTTGAGGACAAGGCTATTGAGGGAGAGAGGGGGTTAACCCATTTAGGTGCATGNTTTTGCTTGCATTGCCAGTCGTTCGTTCTTCGCTTTCCCAAGCTGTTACTCTGATTTCCCATCCCATAGGGTCTGGACTTTACCGAGTACTGGGCTTTGTGTTTTCTTCAGCCCAATTCTTTAATTGCCTTAGCTTCCCACCGTGTTACTCGGCCTTTCCTGTCGAGGCGATTTTTGCTGGGCCTCTTTTCAGGCCTGCCGTTCATTTCTTTCCCCCAGTGGCTTAATATGGCCACTGGTGTTCTTGCTCGTGGGCTGCAATGTCCCTCTCTTTTTCACTTGGGCTTATCCGGCCCATTTACTTCCTTTGGACTTCCTCGGTCCATTTACTAACTTTGCATCCCATGTGCATTTACCAACTCAATTGGGCTTCCTCGGCCCAATTTCCTCATTCTCATTCTTGGGGTTTATGGGCTTGCCATTATCCCCTACTTTCTTTGTTTTCATTATTTCGGGCCTGCCGCGGCCCATTCTCACTTTTCCATACCACATACTGCCCATGGGTGGTGTTTTCTCTCTTTCCGGGCCTTTTAGGCCCACTTACTCTTTCAAGGCCCGTTTATTTATATTTAAGGGCCTGTGATCCATTATTTCTGCTGCTTGAGCCTAATGGTCTTTTTCTTAGCTTGCTGCTCGTCCGCTGCCCATTTTTATGGGTTGGGCTGCCTTCTGCCTATTTCAAGAAATGACCCTCAACACTCACTTTAGGCTTCCTTGGCTCAATTTTCTCTATAAACTTTATCCTTTGGGCTCATGGGTTCTCTATTTGCCTGTTACTCTTTTTTTTTTTTTCTTATTACAGTGGGCCTGCTGTGGCCCTTTCTTTCTTTTCCCTCATCCTTTCCATGGATTTGTTTCTTTTCTCTTTCCGGGACTATTCAAGCCCATTTGCTTCTTCTGGACCCATCTCATGGACCCTTGAACCATCCATATGCCTTCTTTTTCTTTTTGGTGTTTCTTTCAGTTCACCCGCAACTCTGGGCCTTGGGCCTGTTGGGCTTCATAAAAAAATGAGCCTCAACAACTACTATATTGTATAATAGTCTAAAAAATTATTAACAGTTTAAAAATTGTTAAGACAACAATCATTGTATGTATAAACAAATTAATAATAACTTATTATATTTATAAGTTATATCAATTGAATAAAAAAAATAGAATAAATAAGAATAATAACACACTTAGGAGTAAGGCTGAGAGTAAGCGTGAAACTAAGGAAAATAATATTTCAGTAATAAATTTTTACTTTTGAAGTGTGGTTTTTTAACCATACATATGATTAATATTTTTGAATTGGAGTAAGCAGTAAAAGATTTCTTGGACTAGGAAATGTATAAAGCACTTATCAAACTACACAATCGAATATAGAAAAAACTAAGGATCATATTCAAGCTTATTTTAGATGGACTTAACAAAATATTTAAGGTTGGGGTGTTCAAATTTTTCTTGTAGGAATAAAAAAAGAATAAATTATATATAAATTTTCTTTTGGGACCAGGTCGGGTTCATTTAAGCCCATGAGCAGCCCCTGTTTGCATATCATTGCACTAGCCACCCAACAATCTTACAAATGTATTCAATTTCATAACTTGTTAAAGTAGTCCATTGTAATTGGCCGGGGAAAAAAGCAATGGATCTACTTAAAAAGTGATGATTAGAAAGTGTCAAACACTCACAACTACTGAGGGATGTGTTCCTACATATATTCCTAGCCACTCGGAGCAAGGATCAAGTCAAGCTCAAAAAACAGGGTTGGGGGGTAAGAGTACATTTAACAGTGATTTTAGAGTTTCAGTTTTCAAGAAGCGTTTTCTGGAAATATTTAGAAAAGCACCTTTTTAGAGAATTGTGGGTTTTAAAAACAGAAAACAGATTTTTTTTTTTTTTTTGAGAATTGTTCTCTGACCCTCGAGAAGGTTTATCACATTACACGGTATGTGGATTCTGTTATTGACAGAATAAACTATTTACAGCCTAAAAATACAGTTCACCCCAAAAGTAGTAGCTAGTTGTTGTACTAACAGGTTTTTTTATTGCCTGTTTGAGGTCTCAAGCTCATGCATATATACAAGAAGGTTAATCACATTACTATAGAACACCATATCATCCTCGATCATTAGAGCGAAGAAAAAATAAGAAAGAAAGAAAGAAAGAAAGAGAGAGAGAAGCTTCAGAAAAGTTGGTGTAACAATTAATTTCTTCTGTACTTTCCAATGGCATTGGTGGAAGACGAAAATGCTGAACGATATGAAAGGATCGGCAATATAATAATCATGGGAGTCTCTCTTATGGTTGTTGCACTGGTCTTTGTTGGTGTCGTTGCTGATGTAGGCGTGAAGAAACACTGATTCACCCCTTTGGTCTGTGATATCTTTGCAAATGTGTACATTTTTTTTCTTGTCTAAAAAAAAAAAAAATGTAGTCACAGCAATTTTCATATGAGAGGGTCAGCAAGCTGATCTTTTTGATAGTGATGATGGTATATACGTTAAATTAAACTTTACCTCACTGATTGGTTTTTCACGTGTCATTCTATGTAGTACATAAATTTTCAATGGCAATGTGATTGTGTATTCAGAGCTATGTCAAATTTTCAACGAGGCTGTTGATTCTCTTTTGCCTGCTCACATGTGCTTGAGAGAGAGATCGAGAATATAGACATATCACAAAGTGTCATGTTATTTAGAATATTTAGATGAGATTTCGATTATACACTTTCAGATTTATAATATTTAATCTGAATTATGAAATCGATTCATCTTTGATAAAGAAGATCCTAAAGATCCTAACACAATTTATATATATATATATATATACACGCGGTTCAAGTAGGCCATATATCCTAGCAGAATCTAATCATTACTTTGGATGACTTGCAAACATATATAGAAGCCGTTTGGATTCGGCGTCCAGCGTTTGCGTTTTGATGAATGAGCGTTTCTTCTTTTCTTCTTTTTTTTTTTTTGGTTTTCAAGCATTTCAGGGGTAGTGCGGCTACTGTTCATTGAACAGTAGCCGCGTTATTGGACTTTTCAGCCAGGAACAGTGCACTGAGCACTGTTTACGAGTCCCACAATTCTCAATTTTTATCAACTTTTTCATTAAAAATGAGTCCCACGGCATTATTTACACATTTTAAAATTATTTTGCTACAGTGTTTTCAGTTTTCAGTTTTCAGTTTCAGCAACAATAAGCTCAATCCAAACGGACCCATAGTGTTATGTTTTGAACCTTTGGAGGCATATGCAAGATGTATGTAGATGATAAAGTAAAACGTAAACAATTCTCGCCATATCATAACTAATTATCATTTTCCTGGGATTGGTATTAATTTTCAACCTACATTTCTTTACACCTTGGTCTGATAAAATTACGCATGTAGTTGGCCAAATTCTGATGATCCAAGGGGGAAACTAAAGCTTGTGATTTTCCAAATGAAGTAGGCATTACTTTTATTTTACCTAAGCTAATTAAATGGCTAACTATTATCATACCCATATCCCTTCAAAGTTATATGGATCATTGAATTATTGGCAAATTGGATAATTAGAATTAGGGTTTATAGGGATTTTTATATTAGCAGCTTTCTAATAAGACATGGTCATACTATCATTGAAGCTCCAGGGCAGACTAATAGTACAGTACATTAGGTTTCCATTGAGACCAAACACCTCTTTGTATTTGAATTTAATTATTTTTAAAAAAATATAACAAATTTTTTTTATTGGTTACAAAATACTTGAATTTAATTGAAGAGTTTAATGTACTATATCTAAAGTATGGTACTTATATTTTGCTCAAAATAGTCGGTGTTTATTTAGATTATTAAGGATGTGACACAAGCAAAGATGAAAACAAAAATTGTCTTTGGAAGACAAAATATGAACAAAAAGAGTTTGATGATTCAAGAATAAAAGATATACTATTTAAAACTAAATCAATACATGAAAAATAAAACTAGTTCTATTCGGTATTAACATCCCATAAAAAAAAAAACAAAATATAAATAAAATAACAATTCAAATATTATGATATGTCACAAAAGAACTTGAGGTATTTTTAACTCTAAAAATCATCTATGATTCATTTTATACTAAAATTCGCAACAATTTTTTAATATACAAAATCAAAGAGTCTTTGAAAATATCAATTTCATTTGTTGTGAAATTTTTGATCATATTCATGATTGAAGATGGTTGTTCTATAGTTGCAATACTTGGAAGAGTATGTTCAAGTACAACCACCCTATAAATAAATTGGTATTTGGTAGGCTAGGTAGCATTGACAAGTTTTGAAGTCTCGTAATGGTGAACTACCATTTGCAACAACATTTTTTTTTCATAGTTTGTGAATTCTGGNCATTTTTTTATATTATAAAACAATGGTGAGAGAGAGAGAGAGAGAGAGAGAGAGAGAGAGAGAGAGAGCGAGAGAGAGGAACAAACCAACAAAGAAAGAAAATGACTAATAGAAGGTAAAAAACAAGAAAGAGAGATGCATGTTCAATGACTTCAATATTTTATCTAAGGAGGAAAAAAAAAAAAGAAAAAAAAAAGGGAACTAGAATGGTTAAGCAAATTCACCTGAGTTTCCTCTCTAAATTAGAGGAAAAAAACATTTTGGTGGGCCCAGAGAAAAAACAACGGGCCCCACTAATTTTTTCTCCTAAAATCAATCCAACTAAATACTCCAAAAAAAAATCATTTTCTCTCCATATTTTCTCCCCCTTTTCCATACCCCCTAAAATCCACTCAACCAAACAAACTCTTAGGTTCTTAGTTGAAATAACCCAACTGGCACTTCCTCTTTACATTATACTTGGATGGAAGCTGAGGTTGTGGGTTAATGCTCCACTATGTGTGCATATTAAATTATCCATGCCTTTCTATGGTCTTGTACCTCCATGTGTAAAATTTTTATTCCTTCTTAGCATTGGAAGCACTATCTCTATGTAGCCAAAATGATTGGCTTATGAGATCTTGGTATTCTACTAAAAAATGAAGTTTGGCTAATATTTTATAGATATGGCGAATATACAGCAATGGGAGAGCATTTTGTTCAAGGTTAATGATTCCAGAAGATATATAAGAAGAATTGGATCAACTGTTGGTTCAAGCATAATAGTTGCTTCCCCTATAGACTGCAATTATTAACTAATGCATATTAATCAGCTACTCTTCAGAAAACCTTTGTGCTGTGTTTGGGGCCTATAAGATGGAGGCAGTCTAAAATTCATATTTGTTAGCATCTTCTAGTTTTGATAGATGTTTGATCAAATAAGCTATATAAAAGAAGAAGTTAATGTAACAAAAGCATACCTTTCCCTTTTTAGGATCCCTACCTAATTTACTTGGAAAAAAAAAAGCAAAGGTGAGTTTAGTGTTGTTGTAAATTAGCAGAAAACTTAGTGTTGTCCTAACATAATATTTTTTATTTCATAAATTCAAGAGGCATTTAGGGCTCATAGAAAGAGTTATCAACATGAATAACAAGATCATAAATCAATTGGTAGGCAAGCAAACCTAGCCCATGATTCAATGCAGATTTTTATAAATGAATAAAATCATAATCATTGAAATTAAAATGGTAGAAGTTCCACTATTTTGCATTAGAACATGATTCTCAGCAAGAGTCCATAACTCATGGTTGATGGAATTATATTTCCAAAGTGAAGTAAACTGACTCAAGTTTTGTGGTCTGTTGGAAAACGTACATAGTATCTTGTTTTAAGTATCACATTGCATTATGGATGAGTACTCTTCTCTCTACAAACCTATAATGAATGCTGTTTTGTTTTTGAAGAATGGTCTTATGCAACTGGCAAGAGAGGAGGAAGCCTATAAGCACAAGAAGTAAACTAAAGAGGCAATAGAAGAGGTGATTTGGTTGTACTCACTATGCTGATGAGAACACATTGCTTTTCTTTTTCTTTTTTTTCTTTTTTTTCTTTTTTTTTGGTTAAAAGGATAGTATTATAAAAGCATTAGCCCGCTGGAAGGTGGGTCAGGTACAAAAAGGCTGCTGCTAGCGGCTACATGTGTGCTATCATAGTTTAAGACCTCTATAACAGATAAGGGAGGGGTTACAGAAGAAACAAAAAGCTCCGATTGAGCACACCTAATTTTTGCAAGAGAATCAGCTGCGCTGTTGGCTTCCTTGTAGCAGTGAAGGAGACGGACTTGCTAGAAAGCTTCGAGAGTGTCCCTGCAATCATTGACCAAAGGTTGGGTTAGCCTATTAGAGTTGGATGGGGAGGAAAGGAGTTTAATAGCTTCAGCAGAGTCCACACATTTATAATGAGATTGCGGATATTAAGGTGCCTTGCCATATGAATGACATCACGGAGTGCCCATAGTTCTGCCATGAGGACAGAGGCGATGCCAATGTGCCTAGTAAAACCTTGAACCCACCGCCCCTCGGAGTCACGGATGAGGCCTCCACCACTAACTTTGTGGTCAATAACTGAAGCATCCGTGTTTAATTTGAACCAGCCCGAAGGGGGTTTAATCCAATTGCAGTTGGCTCGAGCTTTTGGCATGTGGGAAAGGGAAGGGGTTGTAAGGAAGTGAAATTCTAGAGCTTTGGCAATACAGTCCTGCAACAAATAGGGGTCGGGCTGAGTATATTGCAAGGCCACCTTATTTCTGTTGATCCAAATGGACCAAATACCGAAGAGGAAGAGAAGGTGCCATGGGATACGATGGTGTCGAGAAGCAAGTTTGGAGGTACAGTTGGCGCGAAACCAATCTAAAAAAGGCAGTCCGAAAGTGTGGATGAGGCCAGAGGGGGGGTGCCGAGACGATTCCAGAAGCTTACAGAATGAGGGCAGTCACGGAGCAAATGATTGATGGATTTAGAGCCAGAATTGCAGACGGGACATCTTTGATCAAGGTTTAACCCTTTTTGCTGCAGTATAGGCTGACCGAAGTGTGAAATTTCCATCATTAGAAAAGGCCCAAGCTGGAGAATCCTCATCTGAGGATCCAAAATTGACTGGGATAGCTTGCAAAATGTTAAGAATGGGAGTAGGGTGGTCAAAGGAAAGATGGAAGTTTCAGTTGCCATTGCTATCAATCATGTGACTGACAAGCTGGTGTTTCTCTTCCATATTGAAAGGACCATGGAGGTGGGATCGAAGAGTACCAGTTGGGGACCAGATATCAAACCAAAAGGATGTGCTGATGCCAGAAATGATAACCTTTCTCAACCTAGAATCAAGGAGAGGCTTGGCTTCCTTGCACGCGGCCCAGGTGCGAGAGCTGGCACCTTAAGAGGACCAAGGGTTGCTGTTTGGGTTGTTGGAGAGGTTTTCGGCCTTCAAGACCTGAGCCCAAGGGGAAGGATCTTCAAAGAGTAGTCTCCAATTGAGTTTTGGAAGAAGGGCGAGGTTTCTAGGTCTTGACTCGTGCAGGCCGAGCCCACTATGCTCTTTAGGAAGAGTAACTGTATTCCAATTAACCAAGTGCATCTTTTTTTCTGGGGTGGAACCCCACAAGAAATTCCTATTGGCTCTATCAATCTCAGAGCAAACTATGGCAAGAAGCAGAGCTCCTAGCATTACATAATCAGGTATGGTGTTTAATGAGGATTGAATGAGGACCCGTCTTCCTGCCAGGGAGAGCAGACTAGCAGCCAACCGGAAAGCTTCTACTGAACATTATGGACAAAAAAATTGAAATCTCCGGTGCCTCGGTCTGCAAACTTTAGAGGAAACCCAAGGTATCGATCAAAGCTGTGAATAAAATATAGCCCTTTTCGTTGTTTGTATTCAAAACAAAAACTGGCGGTGCATAATAATTTCTTTTTCCATACTTATTATTAGCTTAAAGTAGCATATTCAATGTATTTTATTAAGTTGAATTTGAATAATAAATTGAACATTTATTTTAAATTTGCACTATTCTTCAAATGATTTTACATTTTTAGTTGTGAGCGTGAAATTTGCTAATCCATTCATTTGACTAGTTCCATTTTGACTCAGTTATGTTGTAGGCTATCAGAAGATGTGTAAAGAGTCATAAGCATGTGCTGGTTCGATACATTCTAAGGATGTTCCCTTTCAAAGAAGGACTAATCCAAAAGAAGAAAAAACCCTGTTACAACTTCCCTATAGAACCACATCCATTTCCACATAGGTCTCCATGGCAAAAGCATTTTGTAAATCCAGTTAGTCGAAACAACTTTTAGTTAACAAAAAATAGCTAAAAGTCCCTTATAAGTTAAAACGACTCTACAATATTTCCCAAATAGCTAACAAATGAACAATGTTTCAATACATTTATTGAGCACTGCTTATCAACAATTCAATTTCAGCCAATTTTTAATTCATTTCTCTCTTCCTCACTTACACTCTCTCCCTCAACTAGACCAAGCTAGCTCTCTCTCTCTCTCTCTTCCTTTGAATAAAACCTCCATAGCCAATCAATAAATATTGAGGTTGATGAAGGCGTATGCTTGTTAAAATAGTAAAAGTAGAGTTTTTAGAGTTAGTTTAGCTAAAATTGTGGAGTCTAATGTGAATGCTCCAAGGCCCCAATTTAAATTGATACATTATGAGCTCCCCAAATAATAGTTAGCTTTTGGTAACATTCCAAACATTGGAATTCTATATTTCTAAAGAACTCAACAGCCATAATATATTTCTACTCTATGCCATTGCCATTATATAGAGACTCAAATTAGTACATGCAAGAAATGTAGAAATCGCTTCGTCTACAGTCAAACACTGAACTTAAAGAGAAGCTTATAAGAAAAAATAAAGATGTCAAGAGTTCATTATCGTTAAGACTGTCACTTAGTAAATGACCATAGGCAAGGAGCAGTTCTGTCGGACCTGACCTGGAAATCCAGTCAGAACATTAAGCACTGACATCTTCATCATTGCCCAAGAAAAGTCCATTCGGAAGTTTGATCCATCATTTAAAGCATAAGCCCTCACCAGTCTTGCGATATTCTCATTAGCCAGAAACTGCTGATCAGCTAAAAGGAGTCCTCTCCCCTTTAATGATTGGATGTAAATTCATGCACTCACTCATTTCCAACGATTCCATGGGTTAAGAAGAAGGCTGAGTGTTGGTCCTATTACTGTCTTGGCACCTTATTCTCATCTCAGTGAGGAAATCAGAAGCTACGGTTGGTTCAGGCTGCCCTGTCCCCTTGAAGTCAGAGAGGCGTTTCTGTATGAACTCACAGCCAATCTTCCCAATGTTGGGTGCACCTTCAGGTGATCAAAAACTGATGCAACCCAAAGAACATTTCAAACTCTTTTCAACTGCAAGAAAACAGGTTTGTAAAATGAGAAAAGGCCTAGCTAGTAAGTACCTAGAAGATTGACTATTGCTCCTCCATCAAAACCTCTAAGGGCAAAAAGGTGAGGTGTCTGTGTTATATTATCACCCGGTCATGGAATCTCAGCCAGTCCATTGAAATATGAATGAGTGCTGTCCCTCCGACCTCTTAACACTGGATAGAAAGAGCCACCAGCCTGTGATGTCAAATGTAATAGTTTTCACCAGAGAATTCCAATAAAAAGAGCAGCTAGATATTGCAAAATAAATAATATACATAAGAGAAAACAGACAAAAGCACAAAATAGCTATGCTTAGCTTGGCTGGTAAGAAGTGGAGGTAAAGGATTTGGAAACCATAGAAAAAATAAAAGAAAAAAAAAATCAACTCAACCAAGTGTATTGTAATTAGTTGACTACAATAAGTTGAGTCTCTTGATTTCCAAGGCTAAAAACTGGAAAAAGAAAAATCAAATTTGTTAATTATGTATGAGATGTTTTTCCAAAAAGAGAAAAAATATATATGCGTGTAATATATGTATGAGATTTTATGAAATATTAGTATATTTAATTATGTAAGAGATTTTTATGAGCCTTTGATTTGTTTAATTAAGTATGATAATTTATGATCCTTTGTATTTTTTATATTTTATTTTATATTTTTTATAGGTTTCAAAATTCAAGGTATTCAATTATTTTCATTTGTTTCAAGTGGTATCAGAGCTAAGGTTAGGATTCAATCCTTTGAACACAGTAAAGATGTCAAGCACAAAGTATGATGTAGAGAAGTTTTGTGGCAAGGGAAATTTTTCTCTTTGGCAAAGGCGGATGAAGGATCTCCTAATTCAACAAGGAGTTCACAAGGCCTTGCTTGGGAAGGAGAAGAAACCGGAAACGATGGAGGATGTAGAATGGGTAGAGATGGATGAGAAAGCAGCTAGCGCTATTCGTCTAAACCTAGGTGATGAGGTCATTCACAACATCCTAGAAGCAAAGACCGCAAAGGAGGTTTGGGAAAAACTAGAAGGTCTTTATATGAGAAAGAATCTGACAAACAAGTTGTACGTGAAGAAGCAACTGTATAGTTTGCATATGAAGGAAGGTTCAGATCTGTTGGAGCATCTCAACACGTTTAATATGTTGAACACCCAACTGTCAAGTTTTGGGGTGAATTATGAGGACGAAGATAAAGCATTACTCTTGTTAGCGTCGCTTCCTACTTCTTTTGATCATCTAGTGACTACGTTGATGTACGGCAAAGAGACTATAGTACTCGAGGAGGTGACTAGTGCTCTCTTGTCACACATAAAGATGAAGCAAGATGGTGATGGTTCTCAGGCTGATGGACTTATTGTAAAGTCTGAGTCAAGCAATAAAGGTAGAAGCAGGTCAAGAGGACGGAACTCCAACAGGAACAGATCACAGTCTAAGTCACGTGCAAAGAAAGATGTAGAGTGCTTTTATTGTCACAAGAAAGAACACTACAAGAATCAATGTAAAGAGTTGAAAGAGCATTTAGAGGAGAAGAAGAATGGAAAGAAGCCCCTAGAATCAGCTAGTGTTGCTGAAGAAACATCAGATGACAGTGAAGCTGGTGCAGATTTACTTTCAGTTTCATCAAGTAACAACGTTCTATTGGAATCTTGGATTTTAGATTCAGCATGCTCTTATCATATGACTCCAAAGAAAGATTGGTTTGACACGTACAAGCCTTACAACGGTGGTATGGTCCAAATGGGTAATGATGCTACATGCCCGGTTATTGGGATTGGTACCGTGAAGATCAAGATGTTTGATGGAGTTGTGAGAGTTCTTAGTAATGTCAGACATGTTCCAGATCTTAGAAAGAATTTGATTTCTTTAGGAGTATTGGATGATTTGGGCTATTCATACTCATCAAAGGGTGGAATCATGAANAAACTTCTCTACATCATACTTTGTGCTTGACATCTTTACTGTGTTCAAAGGATTGAATCCTAACCTTAGCTCTGATACCACTTGTTGTGCAGATAGCACCCCAGGACTCCAATCAATAACAGTAAATAAGCGGAAATTAAATAACAAGCACACACAAAGAACACAAGAATTTACGTGGTTCGGCAAACTGCCTACCTCCACGGAGACGACGGAGAAATTTCACTATAAAATAGGGAGATACAATAGTGCACAAAAACACTCTCAAGAAACCCAAATCTCAATTACACCCTAGCACTCTCTCTCACCCACAAGACAAGAAAACACTATTCTTCTTCTTATGCGGTTGCTGCTAGGTTTTAGGAATTCTCTAATTCTCTCTCACACACGGCTGCTTCTTCATCTCATAACCTAAAATATATTATATATATATATATTATAGGTCGGCTATTACTAGGAATCATATTCCTAGTTGAATTTGGTTTCCTAATACTACTTGACTTGGGCTTGTGGCAATTCAAGCCACACGGCCCACATCAACAAATATCAAGAGTTCATTATGGTCAAGACTGTCACATAGAACCTGACCAAAAGCAAGGAGCGGTTCCGTCATACCAGACCTTGAGATCGAGTAAGAACATTAAGCCCTGACATCTTCATCATTGCCCAAGCAAAGTCCATTCAAAAGGTTGATCTGGCATTTGAAGCATAAGACTTACCAGTCTCACGGTCTTCTCATTAGCCATCAATTGCTGATCGGCAAAAAGGAGTCATCCCCCCTTTTTTCAAGCTCTGATAGTAGTGAGTGTCCGAACTTAACCTAGATGATATCTAGGATGACAATGCCTGCAAAAATGACATCCCCACTGCAGACACACTCATTCCAATGATGCCATGGATGAAGAAGAAAAATGAGTTGTGGTCATATTACTGTCTTGGCACCTTATTCTCATCTCAGCGAGAAAAATCAAAAACTATAGTTGGGTCAAGCTGCCTGGTCCCCTTGAAGTTAGAGAGGTGTTTCTGTATGAATTCATAGTCAATCATCCCAATGTTGTGTGCACCTTCAGATGATCAAGAATCCAATACAAGTACATACATTCCTGACAAGTGGAAAGGAACCTTTATTTTTAAAAATCAAGTGGAAAGAAACTTAAAAATTAAAATTTGTCTTTTACAATTTAAAAAGAAATTACAAAGTAACCAAAATTATGAAACAATGTATTTTCTAATATATTAGTATATAAGAATATACCTAACACCAGTGTTTGCATCCATCAAATTCTTCTTCAATGAGTTTCTCCACAAGCATTCTTCGTGGATCCTCATATCTTGTTATGTCATTCTCTAAAAACAATATTCAATATCCATTTAGGTTTTCCACTTGAGAATACAAGATAACCCAAAACCAATTCGAACACGAATCCACAGCCGTACCCCAATAATACAACTTTCCAATGAAACCCATTTTCAAATTTGAAATCATCTTCTTGAATGGTGGATGGTCGTGGTGGTGGTCCCTCGTCATTGCCACAAGCTTTTGTCATTGGAAATCCACATAACCGCCGGTTACCATTGTAAGAATCATTCGTAAATGTATTGAACTGTTTACCTTGAGGTATCTGACCAAAAAGATAGTTTTTTTGATAGGTTTAAAATTGCCAGTGATGTGATATCTACTAATTGTATAGGAATTTCACCTATGAGCTTGTTTGAGGAGAGATCTAACCATTCAAGATTGGTTAAATTTCCCAACGATGGAGGCACATGACTTGAAAGATTATTGTGTGAAAAATTAAGCCCCTTCAATGACCGAAGCTCTCCAATTTCCTTTGGAAGTTCTCCTTTGAAATAATTGTTGGAGAAATCGATGGTTGTGAATAGGCTTTGGATTTTTACCAGTTCAATGAAAAACCCTTTCATCACCACTGTCAAAAAATCTTGATAATAATCATCACCCATATATTTCAATTTACCTTTGGTCACACTCACATTCATCATGGCTTTTAAATACTTAAAAAGGTTTGTCGGCAAATGCCCATCAAATTCATTTTGAGAGAGATCTATGATTCGTAAATTTGGGAATGGGGATTTGGTCTTGGGGTTGCCTAAGGCACCGTGAAAGTTTTTTGATCGCAAGATAAGAACCCGCAACTCTGGAAGAGTTTCCAACCAACGAGGGAAGGAGCTATTAATCTTCTTTTTACCAAAATCTAGAACTTCCAACTTTCTACAACAAACCAATGATTGTGGCAATGACCCTTCAGATTGGTTGCCATTGAGTTTAAGACTTCTCAAGCGACATCCCTTTGCAAATTTCGTTGGGAGGGTGCCATTAAGATTCTTATTTTGTAAATCCAGATCTATGAGATTGTCACTGAAGTTTCCAAAACATGGAGGAATCATGTTACTCACGTGATTATAAGACAAATCAAGGTACTCAATAGAACTGAGATTACAAAATGAGGAAGAGATTTGTCCAGTTATATTATTCCTTGAGACTGAAAAGAAAGATATGCCTAGTGGAGGTACTGGAAGTGGTCCTTGAAGCAAGTTAGAACGAAAATCAAGATATCTCAAGTTCTTCCACGAAAGGTGTCCTACACTTGTCAATGAGTTGTATGAAAGATTCAAGTAATACAATGAATCCTTCCCCACCTCCAAAAACCATTTTGGAATATTGCCTTTGATTTGGTTGTTGGAAAGGTCTAAGTGGTCAATATATTTTGCAGTTTGTAAAAAGTGTGGAATTTCAGTTATGTTGGAAGAAGACAATTGTAATGAAACAATTTTGGGTAAGATATTGGTGACAAAGGTGAAGAAGCTTAGTGACAAGAGAGGATTACTTGACATTTCAAGATCTATAAGATTTTTGAGCTTAAAGAATATTTTTGACTCCACATTGCCACTTAAATTATTGAAGGAGACAACTAGAAAACGAAGGCTCACCAATTTAGAGATTGACAATGGAAGGGGACCACTTAGGTTGTTATTATTCAACCCAAGACCAACCAATGAGTTATGCTGGAAATCGCCAATATGCCCAGTGAATTGGTTATGACCAAGATATAAGTAACGCAAAGATGGTATTATATACACCCAAGATGGTATTGTCTCATTCAATAAGTTACCAGATAAGATGAGAAATTCTAGATTGGAAGGAATCTTGTTGACTAGTTGACTATTAGAAGAATTATTTGAAGAGAAAATTTGGGTCAAGTTTGTCATAACTTCCAGAAGCTGCCCTATGAAATTGTTGCGTGAGAGATCTAAGTAAGTAAGAACTTCAAAGTTTAGGAGGGACCATGGAAACTGACCACCAGAGTTATTATCTGAGAGGGCCAAAGAAGTGATTTGTGTGAGATTAGGAAGAAATGTTGGATATGATCCTATGAAATTGCATCCTTTGAGGTACAATTTTTTTAAGGACTTGAGATTGCTTATTAAATTAGGTAAGTCAATTGTGAATTCAGTTCCAGAGAGCTCCAAGGACTTGAGAGGAGTACTCCAGTTATACGTTGGAAGGGAATCGGTGAGATTGTCGTTGTAACCAAGCCAGAGCAGCTGGAGGTTTGGAAGGTGGAATATATTATCTGGGAATCTCCCTTTCAATCCACAATAACGAAGACTAAGTGATGTCAAAGAGGAAGACAAATTCATGAAAGAATTAGGTGAAACAAAAGACATGTTAACATCATTCAAAAAAAGTTCAGTTAGATGGGTTAGGTTTTGAACAAGCCTTTTCAAACTAGAAGTTTTCATTATTATGCCATCATTCAGAGAGAGATCAAGTGAAACCAGTTTCGATAAATGGGAGATTTCAGATGGGAAATTACCAATGAAAGAGGACCCACTGAGGTTGAGATGCGTCATGTTTGCAAAGCCACCAAACTTAGATGAAATTGCGGAGCGATTGAAATGGTTGTAAGCAAGGTTGAGCCGCTGGAGATGGTGAAGAGAGAAAAGGGTGGAATTAGGATGGATGGGACCATAAAGCCGACTACAACTGAGGTCGACAATAATGACATGACCTGTAATCGTATCACAGGTGACCCCATTCCACCCACAACAATCTGTACCCACTTTCCACGAATTCTTCGGAGGATAAGAATACAAATCACAATAATAATCAGAATCGCGGTCAGAAAAAGAGTTTCTGAAATGGAGCAAAGCTGAGGATTGGTGTGGCGAAGAGAGAAAAGGGTGGAATTAGGATGGATGGGACCATAAATCCGACTCCAACTGAGGTCGACAACAATGACATGACCTGTAATCGTATCACAGGTGACCCCATCCCACCCATAACAATCTGTACCCACTTTCCATGAATTCTTCGGAGGATAGAATACAAATCACAATAATAATCAGAATCGCGGTCAAAAAAAGAGTTTCTGAAATGGAGCAAAGCGGAGGATTGGTATGAATGGCAAAGAGGCATTGATGAATTAAAAGAGAGAGGAGAGTGACAATTATTAGGTTGAGAAAGGAAGAGGAAGCAAATGAGTAAGAGTAATACCCGCTCCATATTTGCCCTAGGTGGTTTTAGAAATTAGATTCAGAAGGAATGATAAGAAATATTTCGGGTGTTTTTTTTTTTTTTTTTTTTTTGATGAATTTTTGGGTGTTGTTTTAGGAAAGGAGATAGCATAGAGATATATATTTATAGACAAGAGATCATAACTACGATTATCAAATCAGGCAAATGTAGGCCTTGATGGGCAGATTTTGGTGGGGGCAAAAGGCAAATGAAAGAAAATTAGCTTGGTTTTCTTGGGAAAAGCTGTGTAGGCCGAAGCTTGAAGGTGGGTTAGGGTTTAGGGACTTGAAGGCATTTAATTTGGCGTTGTTGGCAAAACAGGGCTAGTGAATTCAAGAAAACCCTGACTCTCTAGTTCATAAAGTTTTCAAAGCAAAGTATTTCGCGGGGTCAACCTTCATGGAGGCTCAAATAGGGAAAAGGCCTTCCTACATTTGGAGAAGCATCCTATCGGCAAGGGAGGTTATCAAAATGGGGTCTGATTGGAAATGGAAGGAGGGTACACATATGGAATGATAGATGGCTACCAGTGGCTGATACGTACAAGGTAATAAGCCCAAAAGTCCAGATTAGAGGAGGTGTGGAAATGGTGTCGGGTCTGATGGATGATGAAGGCAGAGGGTGGAATGCAGACCTTATTAGAACCATTTTCTTACCCCATGAAGCAGAGGTAATCCTTGGCATCCCAATAAGCCCAATGGCCCCAGAAGATTCCTAGGTATGGACAAAAACTCCCAATGGGACCTTTTCAGTGAACAGTGCCTACAAAGTTGCCTATAAGATGCTTAAGGAAGCTAAGTCAAAGAACCACAGGTCTGAAGGCTCAAACAACTCCAAAATGCAAGCCCTATGGAAAGCTATATGGCATTTAAAGTGCCAAAGTAAAATTAAGCACTTTATGTGGCGAGCATGTAGGAACGTCCTACCTACCAAGCACGGCTTAAAGCAGCGAAAGGTGGCCACAAATGATAAATGTGACAGTTGCGGCGAAAAAGAAACCACAGGACACATTTGTGGAGTTGCAATACAGCAAAGGATACTTAGGCAGAACTGAAAGTAAAGCATGCTGATCAGATCCCCCCTTTAGAGGAATTTATTGATGTTCTTTGGTGGCTACGAGAGCATTCTGGGGTTAACGATTGGGAGGTCTTTGCTACTGCAAGGTGGAGTCTTTGGAACAACAGGAATGTTATTAGACATGGAGGACAAGGCAAATAGGGGAGAGAAATAGCATTGGAAGCTCGAAGGTATGCAAATGAATTCTGAGATCACACGCCCTGTGACCCCCTAAAACTCAAGCTTCCCCCTAAGAAATGGTCCCCGCCGCCACCCAATTGGTATAAGATCAATGTGGATGGGGAGGTTTTCAAGGAGCAAGGTAGTATAGGGGTGGGGGTGGTTATTAGAAATGCTAATGGAGAGATTATGGGAGCAATGAGTAAGAAAATATGTTTGCCTTTGGGTGCAATTGAGGCCGAAGCAAAGGCTGTCGAAGAAGGTATTTTGTTGGCATCAGATATGGGTCTAAAGAATGTTGTTGTAGAAGGAGATTCGCTGGCAATGGTTCAAGCTCTTAATGGCGTGGTTAGCCCTGCCATCTCTATCCAAAAGGTTTCTGAAGGTATCCCGTGGTGGCTCAAGAAATTTGATAACTAGAAGATCTCCCACACGAGGAGAAGCAACAATATAGCTGCTCATGTAATGGCTAAAGAAGCCAAACCAATTCTGGAAAGTGTAATCTGGGTGGAGGACTATCCACCATCTATTGCTGACCAACTTTTTTATGATGTACTGTCTATGGACTTTTTGTCCTAGTTTATTGAATGAAGTTAAAGAGTGTTTTCATCAAAAAAATAAAAAAGATCAGCCAAATGTAGACAATTCTAATCCCTCGTCTTAGCTTTATTTATTTATTTATTTATTTTTTTTTTTTTTGATGGGGTCTTAGCTTTATTTTATGGGTTGGGCCAATGACTTAGAAAATTAAAGGTCTTGTGGGTCACACTCTATTACGTATATATCTTTAATATCTATGGTCTTGTGGTTGTGGTTCACTAGCGTACAGTGTAGAGTTTTTGGACTATAGAATTAGAGTAAAGCTATGATCATAAAATATTTTATAATATTTTTATAAAATGTTAATATGGTCAACTTCTTATTAATTTTTATCTATGCCTACTATTAATATCACTTTTTCATTTACCAATAATCACTCATCACATCAGCAATTGGTAAAAAATTTTGTAAAATAATTTGTATTTCTAGTATTATTCATAAAATTATTCGACGTTTATTCATATAATTTGTATCTCTAGCATTATTCATTGATTTATAAAAAGTAGCTTCTTATTAAAAAAAATAAAAATAAAAAGTAGCTCTGACAATGAAAAAAAATCGGGTTTGTTTGGGTTATCTATATCTACTGTTTATCATAATAGCTACTGTTTATTAAAAATAATAATAATTTTATCAACTTTTGATTTCAGTGGGCTCTTACTTTTAAGTTTTGTCTCTGCCTATTTTTTTTTTTTAGGACCATCATGGAAATAATTAACTTATGACATTAGTGCTAGACATTTAGCAGTCAAGAACTCAAGATCAGAAGGTTTTGGAATTTCTGAGCATTGCTCAGTTCCCATTTCTTACTATTTATACATACATGTTTTTTGTTGTGGGGTGGTGGCATTTAGGAATCTTCCAAAGTAATATTTAAGAAACATTTAATTAGTAGCTCTATCTCTTAAAATTTGTATGTTTGGAGAAAATAATCACAACTTGTTTTAAATCATTGATATACCAAATCCCTTCAACCATGCAAACGAGTAACACCATTAGAAGACTTTAATCCTGTTAACGTCTCACCAAATCTTTGGTCATTGTTTGAAACTTCTAAAGACTTAGAAAGTTATAGTCTTGAAATTTTGGATTATATTAAAAAAAAAAAATTATGTAAATTACCGAATTACAAATTGAACGTGTGACAATAATCAAACTTGTAGCAATCATGTTAACATGATCAGTTTTATGTCATCCATTACTTTTTCCTCAAATAAATTAAAATTTTAAATTTAAATTGTCTATAATTACATATCTAGTTATCTACTCTTTAGTATCCCATGCACTAATCAAGAAAATTCAAGAAAGAATATTTTTATATAACACATATTTATTCAAGTTTAAGCTCCAAATTACATCCTCCAACTTAAACTTATTTTCAAATTAATCATTTAAGTTTTTTCTTTCTTTCATTTCAGTCTTTAACTTTAAATATATTTTCAATTTAGTCATTCCAATAACTTTGAAGATATTTTCCATTCCTTTTGCTAAGGAAATTATATATATGCCAATAAAATTCTTGTGTATTCCAGTTGCATTCTCATTCTTGGTCAATGAAACATTTCTAAAGCCTTTTTAGATCAACTATTGACAAAAATTTAATTGTTGTCACTTTTATTTTGCTTCATGCTAAATCATAAGAGCTACTTTCAAATGGGATGGGATTTATATTGATAAATATGTTTTGTTTCCCTTTATACTTATATATATATATATTAGAGATAATTACAACATGCTGTTAAACTCATTGTACATGGGGAGATGTCAATTCAACTACAAAGCTCTTGGTCAGCATATAATCTTTTTTAGATTGTAACAAAATTGTTCAACACATCAAACCATGAGGCATATGCTCATTGGCCCTACTCTGTGCATCTCTAATGTGGGAAAGAAAGCAAGAAAGGGACCTCTACAGTGCTTAAAATATTTTGTTTTTGTTTTTTTTGTTTTTTTTCCCTTATGTAAAACTCATATTTCTTATTATTTGATAAATACTATGAAGAGATAAATTAGTATTTTTTTTAACTTTTAATCCTTTTAACCATCTTTTGATAATTTTGGTCAAAATGCAAATAATTTTCTTTCATAAACACCCTGAAGTTATTAATTACTATTTGTTATAAAATAGACAGCATTTTTCTAAATATGTATACATTCATATGTAATATTTTAATAACAACTAATTGGGGGGAGTTGGTTTAGAGGTAACAACTAAGAAAAATTTAATTAGTTGCTTTTATATCTTAAAATTTTTATGAAAGAAAATGATATCATTCATTTTTTAAGTCATTGATACGCCAAATTCCTTCAACTTTGAAAATGTGTGACACCATCAAAAGTCTTTTTTTTTTTTTTTTAAGGGAAATATCATTAGAAAACTTAAATCCTATTAGCATTTTAACAAGTCTTTGATCATTCTTTGGAACTTCAAAATACTTTGAAAATTCAAGTCTCAAAATTTTTTTCTTTAATTGCTATAATCTTGGAATTTTAGACTATATTAGAATTGTTTGATGCAACTTGCAAAGTTATAGACAAAACATGTGGCAACCGATTAAACATGTAGCAATCATGTTATCTAAATTAGTTTTATGTCATCCCTTTCTTTTTGTTCAAATTAATTAAAAAAATGATTTATTTTCCCATCTAATAATCAAGAAAACTCATTTTTATAAACGGTACTTGGAAGCTGAAGCTCTGGGAGGAAGACAAGCAAGATCAAAATGTGATGTCATCTAGCTTTAGTTAACGGGCTTATCAAAACGACGTCACTCAACTTAAATGAATCCTCATTGAACCAAAATATTACTGTTTACATTAACTATACAATACCGTTTTGTAGCTGAGCTGGAATATGACTATTAGAAACATAGCCTTCGTTACAACTTACAAAATACATAACTTTAATAAATTTTCAAATTAGACATTTATATTTCATTTCCCCCCATTTTAGTCTTTCAACTGTAATCTAGTATCAATTTAGTCATTTTGTCAATTTTGTCCGAACTCACCATAAGTTTTAGATTTTCACTTTATAAAACGATGTTGTTTTAGTGAATTCTATGAGGTGGATCAAATGGAAGAGCTAAATTGAAAATGAATGAAAATTAAAGGACTCAAATAAAAAAAAATAAAACAGAAAAAACAGTGAAAAAAAAAAGCACTGAGTTGAGAACAATGCAAAGTTTGAGTAAAATTTGTAATTTAGCCTATATTTAGTGAGTTTTATTCAATAAATCAATTAGATAATTTATAGAGAAGGATAAACCTAATTTAATTAAAATTTATTTAAAGAAAGTCAAACCTAAGTTAATCCAAACTATATACAGTATGTTTTGTGTATTGTTGCATTATTTATAAAATAATAATAATAATAATAATAATAAACCGTGAATTATAATTTGTTCAAATTAAAACTCCAAAAAGTTGTCAGGCCCTATACTTTCTTAGAAGAGAGGAATGTATCACTAATCTTCTTAGTAATAATGGTGTTGATGGATGTAATAAATCCTAAAACTACTTGGGTTGGTGTCTATGAATGATTTATATATATACAGACTTAAGCAGTTTGTGTACGCTGTGAAAGGTGATGAAAAATATGGAGTGAATTTTGTGGCTATGAGTTGGTAGGTTTTTGGCCTATAGGAACCCAGCGGCAGACCATAAGGTCCAAAACCATGATTATCAGCCACGACACAATTCTAATCCCTAGTGTTAGTGTATTCTATGGGTTGGGCGCTTTAGTTTTCTTTACCTTCTCAACTCCCATTATCTTTTAGAAAAGACTTTAACCCGGTAAAATGTTTCAAAAAGTCTTTGGCCCATGATATGGAAAATTAAGGTCTCGTGTCTCTTTAAAAAGAGAAAATTAAGGTCTTGTGGGTCACTCTATTAACTAGCGTGAATTGTCTCTTGAAGGTTACATTTAAAAAAAAAAAAAAAAAAAAAATTTTGACTGGATGGGTTACTCTATTTTTTTTATTTATAAGAACTAGTTTCTTTTTCTTTTTTTTTTATAGGTATAAGAACTAGTTTTGAAAGTGAAAAAAATCAGATTATCCGGCTCAGATTTAAGAAACTAAAAACTCCTTATGCACAAGAATCATAATAGTCCCATATACTTTAGATCTAGATTCACTCATATTGATACCTATAGTGGATATATTTGTCTCTGGCTATTTAGGACCATTGGCTTATAAAAATAATAAACCTATGACATTTATGCTGGACATTTAGCACATTGTAAAGGATCCACCCACCCAGCAAATAAGAAATAAGGCATCCTCTTGGCATAATTGTTGAATTGCGCAGTTCTCATTTGCTATAGAAAAGAGTCAAAAAAATAACCTTACGTTATTTCTATTTCTTTTTTTCTTTTTTTGCTGAATTACGTTATTTCTATTTCTTACATATATCCTAGATACCCTTGTTAATATTTCTTGAAGTTTAACTTGCGAAGACTTGGGAAGTCATATATATTCTGCGGGGTCCATCTATTATTACCTACCTTGAATTTTGGTCTATAGAATTGTTTGTTCAGATTGCTGAGTCGTTGCAGATATTGAACGTGTAGCAAGCAATCTTTGAACGCGTACCAATCATATATGTCTGGATGTCTGAATTAACCATGCTAGATTGAACTTGTAGAAATGGTATTGTCAGAGGCCGTTTAATGTCATCTTTTTTTCTCTTTTTCTTTTTTGCTCGAATCATTTTTATATTTAACCAAAAAAAAAATGATAATTATATGGAGAAAATTTTGATAAAACATTATATGTATTACAAATTACATCCTCTAATTTTATTTCATTTTGTTTCTTTAATTTTAATACATACTTTTTTATTTCATTTTCATTTTTTTCTCAATTTAGTCATTTCATCAGTTTTGTGTCCAATTTTAACTTTATTTCTTTATTTATATTTTTCACTAAATGATGTTGTTTTAATGGACTTGACAAATGGGAATTGGATGCCAAGAGTCTTATGGTTCAATTGATCGACCACCTCCTGGTATTTTAAGACAACCAAAATTCAATTCAATTTACCCAAGTGACTATCCTTTGCTTATGCTAAGTAGATATATCAATTATTACCAAAATATTAAGTTACTTATTAATTTTTAAGGTGTTTATTCCATGTAAAAACTCTGTTACCTAAGCTTTAATAAATTTAATATTCTATTACACCTAAAGTTCATTTATTAAAAATTAAAAAATAAAATAAAATAAAATTTAATACATATTTTTTTGATAATCTATTATAGTTTTGTGTTTTAAATGAAACATTATTACCAAAATATTAAGTTTCTTATTAATTGTTAAAATGTTTATTCCACATAAAACTCTATTACCTAAGCTTTAATAAATTTAATACTCAATTACAACTGAAGTTCATTTATGAAAAATTAAAAGATAAATAAAATAAAATATCATACTTATTGTTTGATCATCTATTATAGTTTTGTGTTTTAATGTTTTATAGTCTTCCTTCTATTATCCAGCGTGAAATTTGGACTATAAAATAGCTAGTGTGTTTCAAATTGCAAAGTTGCAAACTGAAGATGTAGGAATCATGTTCTCCGGGTCCCTGTATTGACCCAACAATCATGTTATCAATTTATCATGTGGCAACAGGGATGAAATTAGGATTCGTAGTCGAGGGGGGCAAATATAATTTTTCTTGGGCCTATTTTCCAAAATCTTAAATATATACCTACTATTTAATATTTTTTAAAAAATTTGGTTGGGGGGTCCCACAGCCCCCCTCAGCTTGTACATGGTTCCGTCCCTGTGTGGCAATCATGTTATCATATAGCAATCATGTTATACAGATCTCCATTTTTTTCCTTTTTACTCAAAGTAAATAGTAATGTTTAAATAAACACAAATGTAATTCAATTTATTTATATAACAAATAAGAGGGAGGAAGGACAAAATTGTAGATTAAATCATATTTCCATTTAAGTTAGTTTTTTTTTAAATAAAAAATTGATGATGTATGGGATCAGTTAGTTGAACACTTCGGCTTCGGTGGACTACAGCGCTAGCGGAGGCCTACAAAGAGAGAAAACAGTCAAAGGGTGACCGGGGTGAGCCGGCCAAACACCCTCCGATGATGAAGTTAGTTTCTCTTCTAATGGAGTTCTAACTTTATTCAATGTAAAATCTCAGGAAATTCATACCTTTGCATGGTGAAGACCAGGCCTTATATAGGGTACTCTAGGGCGGTTACTAGTTCAATAACTTCCCCTAGGATCTTGGAATTCGGACATAACCTCCTCAACGGCTACAAAAAATCATAACCGCCGTTGGAAGTTACATGCAGTGGAGGGATTGGCGGTGATGAACGCGGGTTGATGAACCGCTACGAAGTTCGCCAAGTGTTGGCGTAGTCGTCCATGTGCTCTGCGCATGGACGACTCTTCGCTGTGTCGTTGTGTGGTCGTCCATGCACCTTGTGCATGGACGATTCTCTCGATTGGATTCCCTGGAGTGATCAATTGCCCAACATCCCAAGGACGAGATGTCTGGACGAATTGAAGATGGCCTGATGTTTGGCTAACCCCAACTATCTGGACGACCCGTCTGGACGAACCATAGATGTGATTTTTGGTTATACATCAGTTGCCCCCTTGTCCAGAGCGTCGTCCAGGGATATTATGGGGATTTTATCCCATTTATGTGGCCACGTGTCACGGTTTTATTCGTTGAGCAATTAAATCGATTGCGTTTCCCCACATGATTGCCACGTGTCATTCTCTTAGTGGGTGGTGTCGCTTCGCTGACCCCACTTCTGGGCCCTATAAATTAGTACATTCTCTTTCTTGCCCTTCACCTTTCTCATAAACTTCCTTCCGCTATCTCGTCCAAGAATCTCGTCTAGCATTTCGTCCTAGTTCTCAGGTACTTCCTCTTCCTTTTAGGTTTTCGTCTTCACCTTTACTTTAGTCATGTCTTCGTCCATTAGTACAGAGAGAGAAATAGATGAGTATTAGGACGTTTCGTCTGGAAGCTATGAGAGTGGTGAGAGTAGTACTAGCTTAAGTAGCAATTCCTCAGACGAGCAGTATTCGTCTGGGGTACCTGGCATTTCCTTAGAAGAATTTCAGGAAATGCAACGTAGGATGGCTTCTAGGACTGGGGCTAGCTCGTCCAGAGTGCCACCCAGCCCTCCTCAGGACGAGGAGGAGGAAAACATTATATATAGCTGTACACCTGAGGTAGCATCCACTTTGGACGCTCCTAAGTTAAAAACATTAATAGATAGATAACAAATTCCTACCGAGTTTAAACCTCGTCTGCCTAGGGAAGGAGAATGGTGCTGTTCACCTTCTTCTGGTTTGGGGGTTTACTCGTCTTATCTCTTAGCTGGTCTAAGGTTTCCCCTCAATTCCTTTTGTAAAGGTCTCTTCCATAGGTTAGGTATTGGTCCCAATCAACTTAATCCCAATGGTTGGAGGACGATAGTCGCCATGCAAGTGTTATGGCGTGAGGCACTGGAAGGGGATCGTCCTATAACCGTGGACGAGTTCCTCTATTGTTATAAGCCTTCAGAAATTAAACAGTCAGCTGGTTTTTACCAGTTCTCGTCCAGAGGCTCTCCTTGTAGCTTAATAAAGGGCCGTAGCTCGTCTAATAGGCTCTGGAAACAAGAATTTTTTATCATTTCTGGTAACTGGGCTGGGGACCCAACAGATGTTAGTAATGCCCCCTTCCTTCCTTTTACCAG
Source organism: Quercus suber (assembly GCF_002906115.3). Classification (NCBI taxonomy): domain Eukaryota; kingdom Viridiplantae; phylum Streptophyta; class Magnoliopsida; order Fagales; family Fagaceae; genus Quercus; species Quercus suber. Next base: position 34,228 of record NW_027070255.1, read on the forward strand.
CCCCATAGGTCGCCTTCGTCCTGAGGGTATGTTTTCTTTTCATGTGATTCATTTTGTTATATTCTCTATCTTTCATTCATCTAACCATTTTTCTTTTATTGGTGCAGCTGTTACTTGTCCACGTTTAAACAAAACTTTCTTAGAACGAATTGATCGTGTACGTGCCTTCCCTAGAAGGACCTTCCACGATTTAGTGACTCTTAGCAGTTTAGCCACGTGGGGTCTTGGTCCAGAACCAACTGCTGAGAATTTAAGCCACGAAGAAACTACGCGTAAGAGTAAGTATCGTCCAGCTTCTTTCATTTCCATATTTATTATTAACATTGCTTATTTTTTATTAACTGACTTCCTTCATTGTAGGAATATTTACAATGAGAGAGAACAGAGAAAAAACAGTAACTAGTGGCGACGAGGATGCTCCACCACCTCCAGTCGTCCAGAAGGCTACCGTCCAGCCTGGGAAGAGGAAGTCCAAGAAGATTTCAAGTTCTGTGGACCTGGACGACCTTCCTAGTCGTCGAGGTCCTAAAAAATCAAAAACCACTCAGACTCCTCTTCCCAAGGTCCCCAAATTCACTCCTCCCCCCACGGTGAATTTGGACGAGTCTCCTACCAATGTGGAGCCCGTCCAAACAGTTCATCCTGTTCAGACTGACCCTGCACCTTCAACCAAGACTTCTAGGAAGCCTCATCCGGCAGAGCAATCAGATCGTCCTTCCAACTTAGTTCTGGACGAGGGGTATGCGTGGAGGACGTTCAAAGGGATCGTCACTGACAATGAGGTTAACGAATGTTACAACATGTCAATGAAAGAATTTGAACGTTCTGGCATCCACGACCTCTTTAAGGTAGACTTTAACTCGTCCTTGCTCTCTTTTCTTTTCTTTTATATATATATATATATATATATATATCTGGCTAACTCTTATTCGTCCATGCACAAGCTATGTCAAAGTTTTATACAGCGACGTGCCAGGCCAAGGAACTAGCTGAGGAGGCCAAGACGGCAAATGAGAAGGCTAAAGAGTTAGGCAATGAAGTCTTGCTGAAAAAGGGGGAGGTGATCAGGCTGACGGAGGAAATCAACCGCTTGCTAGGAACTGAGACGAGATTAAAAGACGAGGTTGAGGAACTTAAGGCAGATGCTGTTGAAAAAGATACTCGCATCGCCTACTTGGAGGGACAAGTCTCAGAGTTTAACTCGTCCTTGGAGAAGGCGCGTGAAGAAGCCATATCAGCTTTCAAGAAGTCTAGCGAATACAAGAATCGTCTAGACAGCCATTACGCTGCTGGGTATGAGGACTTCCGTGCTGATGCCAAGGACGCATTTCCTGACTTGAACTTTGATGCCTTCAAGATTCCTCAAGCCACAGAAAGTTCCTTGCTTGTGACGGGTTCTGAGGACGTGAATGTGGAGGACGATGCCACTAACGAGGTGAACCAGGACGATCTGAAGAACCCAGCAAATTGAATTCATCCAGAGTTTTTATGTTCTTTGTTTAAAGTGCCCTAGTGTTTTGGGCTTTTACTTTTACCTTTTCTCTTTTTTTTTTAAAAAAAAAAATCTATTCAAGTACAATTTCTTCGTCCAAGTTTATGGACGAGTTTTATGAATAGGCACTCATTACTCTTAAGGGTTTTTGGACGGTGGTCATCCACCCTATGAATCTTATATGAATGTATGAATGCTTTGTCCTTTTCATTGTTCCTTGTGCTTGAATATTCCTTAAGTTTTGTGAACAAAATTTCATTTATATCGTCCATACCATTTTTGGCTGTTGTGGGATTTTCCTTGTATGTTTCATCTCGTCTTGAACATGTGGACAAATTCCTTCCTGTATAACATTATGAAATGTTTATTAAGTATTGTTCATCTATGAACGATGTCCTTTTTCCAGACTTAATCGTTACTCGAATTTAGGACGATTATTCATTCGTCCTTAATAAAATTTTCCCAACAAATTCTCTTCCATGGGCTGGATTGTTAAGTTGGCTAGACTCGTCTATGGGCCCATGGTGTTTTCACACGCACATGGTTTGTCCATAGTGTAGACGATTGCTCTTCAGGTTTGCCTCGTCTTGAGCTTAGACGGACATACCTCGTTTATTTTTCTTGCTTTATCCTTCTCTAAAGGAAAGCTTTTAGACGATAAATCCTTGCGTCCAAGGATTTTACTCGTCTTTGGCCTTTCGCCTTCCGTGGACCATTTTGAGTCATAGAAAATGGGGGATTCCCATACAATCATACACATACTTAAAACACATCATTTTCAGAAATCCATACTATATAATCATTCGTCCACAACCATGGCACATGCTTGAGAGCTTGTGCTTTTAGGGAATTAAAAATACATAATACATAATACAACATAACTTCTTCCATGAGCAGCATAAAATACTTATCCACTTAAAACACTAGTAATAAGCACACTGGAAAATAGTATTTAAACACATTACTTAAAACGTCCAAGGACCTCGTCCACCTCATGCCTCGTCCATGACTACCTTTCATTGATAGTACCTCCTTAGGTGTTCAATGTTCTACGGGTGCTCTAACTTTCGTCCATCCAGGGCTTCCAGATAGTAGGATCCTGGTCTCTTGGAGTTGATAACTCTGTAAGGTCCTTCCCAGTTTGGTCCCAATTTTTCGTGGGCCGGATTTTTGGTGGCCAAAGAAACCTTCTTCAGGACGAGATCCCCAATGTTGAAGCGCCTAGGTTTCACCATGGCGTCATGCTGTCTCGTCATGAGATTTTTGTACCTTGCTACTCTTTGCTCCACGTCCATCCTTACCTCATCTATGAGGTTGAGATTAAGACGAATCTGTTCATTATTCTCTTCATCTTGATACTTCATCACCCTATGGCTGGCCATATACACTTCTGCGGGCATGATTGCTTCGCTCCCATGCGCTAACTTGAAAGGAGTCTCTCCTGTGGGAGTCCTCACTGTTGTTCTATAAGCCCACAAAACGCCTGGTAATTCGTCAGGCCATACTCCCTTTGCCCCCTCAAGCCGAGTCTTGATAATTTTTAACAAGGATCGGTTTGCTACTTCTGCTTGCCCGTTGGCCTGTAGGTGGGAGGGTGAGGAGTAGTGATTTTTGATCCCGAGTTGTTCACAAAATTCTCTGAAGGGTGTATTATCAAACTGTCGTCCGTTGTCAGACACTAACACCCTTGGTACTCCAAATCTGCATACAATGCTCTTCCAAACAAAGTTTTTGACATTTTGCTGCGTGATTTTCACTAAGGGTTCAACTTCCACCCATTTAGTGAAATAATCTATCCCCACTACCAAAAACTTCATCTGTCTGGTTCCAATTGGGAAGGGACCCAAAATATGCAAACCCCATTGTGCAAAAGGCCAAGGGGCCATCATTGGGGTAAGGTATTCAGATGGTTGCCTAAGAATATTGCTGAATCGTTGGCATTGATCACACACCTTAACATACGCCTTAGCGTCAGCTTGGATGGTTGGCCAATAATACCCTGCACGAATGACCTTGTGAATGAGTGATCTGGCCCCCGAGTGGTTACCACACGCTCCTTCATGAACTTCTCTTAGTAGATAATTAGCCTCGTCTGGGGCCAAACACCTTAGGTATGGTTGTGAAAAACCTCTTTTGTAGAGAACCTCGTCCATGAGGATGTACCTGGCCGATCTAACCCTGAGCTTCCGAGCCTCGTCCTTCCCTTCTGGAAGCCTTCCGTCCCTCAGGTATGATACTATTGGGGTCATCCAATTCTCCTCACCTTCTATTTGTAGCATTTCTGGGAGATCTATGCTGGGCATGTATCGTATTTCATCAAACTTGTCCATCGCTTCATTGGCAGAGGCTTCCTTTGCTAGAATGTCCGCTTCCATGTTCTCTTCCCTTGGGATTTGTACAAAGTTAGCTTCCCTGAATTTCTTTGCAAGGCGTAATACTTTCTTCAAATATTTTTTCATTCTATCTTCCTTGGCTTCACACGTCCCATTTACTTGGCCTATGACCAGCTCCCATGACGAGTACTGAGTCCGCTTCTACAGATTTGGCTAACTCCAACCCTTTAAGAAGGGCTTCATATTCTACTTCATTGTTAGTAGTTTGGTATTGCAAGCGAACCTTGCACTTTAGCTTGTCTCCTTCTGGCGACTGCAAAACAACTCATATGCCTCCTATATGCTGTGTAGATGATCCATCATCGTGGATGACCCATCTTTCACTATCTTCTTTCGCATCCAAGTCCTCATAACTTGGAGTGAATTCTGCAATGAAATCTGCCAAGGCTTAAGCTTTTATTGCATTCCTCGGTCGGTACCGAACATCAAACTCACTAAGCTCAACTGCCCACTGAATTAATCGTCCTGCAGCTTCAAGTTTGTTCATTGCCTTCTTGAGTGGATGATCAGTCATGACATTGATGACATGACCTTGAAAGTAGTGCCTCAACTTCCTTGAGGCTGTTATTAGCGCGAAGGCTAATTTTTCTATCAATGGGTACCTTCCTTCTGCTCCTCTTAGTGCCTGGCTAGTATAATACACAGGCTTCTGTACCTTTTCTTCCTCTCTGATCAACGCTGAACTTACAGCATGTAGGGATACTGCTAAATACAAGTATAGTTCTTCTCCTAGCACGGATGGACTTAGCAACGGGGTTGTGGTAAGATATTGCTTTAGGTCCTGGAAGGCCCTTTGGCAATCATCCGTCCATTCAAATGCCTTCCTGAGGATTTTGAAAAAGGGTAAACACTTGTCGGTGGCTTTTGAGACAAACCTGTTCAGAGCTACAACTCGTCCAGTTAAGGATTGGACTTCCTTGATGTTCTTCGGTGGCTCCATATTTAATATGGCTTGGATCTTGTCTGGGTTTGCCTCAATTCCTCTCTCTGAAACCATAAATCCTAGAAACTTTCCCGACGATACTCCGAATGCACATTTACTTGGGTTCAACTTCATCTTGTATCGCCTAAGCGTTTCAAAGGTTTCCCGAAGGTCGTCCAAGTGGCTACCTTCGTCTAAGCTCTTCACAAGCATATCATCCACGTACACTTCCACATTCCGTCCTATCTGTGGATGAAACATATGATTCACCAACCTTTGATAAGTTGCCCCTGCGTTCTTCAGACCGAAGGGCATCACCTTGTAACAAAACAAACCCTGACTGGTAATGAAAGATGTCTTTTCCTGATCTGCATCGTCCATCTTTATCTGATTATATCCTGAGAAGACGTCCATAAAGCTCAACAGTTGATGGCCAGCTGTAGAATTAACCAATTGATCAATACGGGGTAAAGGATAACTATCCTTAGGGCAAGCCTTGTTTAAGTCAGTAAAGTCGACACACATCCTCCACTTGCCGTTCGCCTTCTTTACCATTACTACATTTGCCAACCAATCTCGGTAGTAGACTTCCCGGATAAACTATGCTGCAGTTAGCTTCTGAACCTCTTCCTTGATAGCCTTCTCTCGTTCAGGGGCAAACACCCTCTTCTTTTGATGAATAGGCTTCGATGAGGGGGATACGTTCAGCCGATGAGTGATTACACTTGGATCAATACCAGGCATATCGTCATGACTCCATGCAAAAACATCAGCATTCTTCTTTAGGAACTGGACGAGGTCTTCTTTCGCCCTCTTCTTCATACTTGTCCCAATTCTAGTAAACTTCTCACTATCATTTTCTTTCAATAAAACATCTTCCAATAGCTCAGTCGGTTCTGCAACAATTTTTCTTTCTTCTATAATCATAGCTTACATTTGCTCATCCACAGCCAACATGGCTAGGTAACATTCTCTGGCTGCCAACTGATCTCCTTGTGCTTGCCCCACCCCGCACTCCGTAGGGAATTTAACTGATAGATGATAGGTAGATGTTACCGCCTTCCAACTATTCAAAGTTAGTCTTCTAATGATGGCTTTATAAGAGGAGGAACAATCCACCACAAGGAAATTTACTTCTTTGGTTATTTGCTGCGGGTATGATCCTACTACTACAGGTAAGGTAATGGTGCCTACGGGCTGCACTTTCATTCCTCCAAATCCTATCAGCGGCGAACATGCAGGACAAAGCTGATCTTGTCCAATCCTCATTTGCTGGAAGGCGGGATAATACAATATATCTGCAGAGCTTCCATTATCCACCAACACCCTCCTGGTTTTGTAATCTGCTATGAGCAGAGTAATGACGATTGCATCGTCGTGCGGATGATGGATCCTTTCAGCTTCTTCGTCCGTAAAAGTGATGGTTGGTTCGTCTGTTTCCTTCGTCCTTAGGGGTCGTCCAGAGAGTTGGATGTTCTGCACTGCTTTGAGGTACGTCTTCTTCGCCTTGGAGGGTTGCCCCGTCGACGTCCCACCAATGATAACTCTTATTTCTCCGAGTGGGGGCCATGATGATTCTTCCATCGTCGCTTTCAATTTTTCATCTTTATGATTCTTCCAACGAAATGCCTCAATTTTCCTTGTCTGATGAGATTCTCAATCTGTTGTTTTAAGTCATAACACTCATCCGTGTCATGCCCATGATCTCTATGGAAGCGACAATATTTATTCTTATTGCGCTTGTTAGGATCTCCTTTCATCTTTTCTGGCCACTTTAAGGAAGGATCATCCTTGATTTGCATGAGCACTTGATCGAGTGGGGCATTTAAGGGTGTGTAATTCTGATTCCGTGCTGGTGGGCCTGCCTTCCTATTATCCTTGTCTCGATCCTTCTTGTCTTCTGTTCGTCCCTTCTTTGGACGAGGCCCTTGATCAGGATGACGCGGGGGGTTGGCTTCCATTCTCTCTACTCTCTTCCTCTTCTTAACTATGATATCGTCTTTTGCATTCATAAAGTTTTGGGCTGAATGGACGAGTTCAGCCATGGATTGGGGCTCTTTTTCATATAACTTGTGAATAAATAAGTCAGAGTTAACCCCATTGTGGAAGGCTGCCAATAGGAGCTTGTCGTCCACCTCGTCTACTGTCAAGGCTTCCCTGTTAAAGCGCGTGATGAAGGAACGCAAGCTCTCATTTTCTCCTTGCTCTATGGTCAGCAAAATGGACGAGGAACGTTTGTGTCTTTGTCCCCCAATGAAATTATTGACGAATAACTTGCTCAACTCCTCGAAAGAACTTACAGAATTCGGTGGTATTTTACTGAACCATACACGTGCTGGTCCCTTAAGGGTGGTAGGGAAGGCTCTGCACATGATCTCGTCCGGAACTCCTTGGAGATGCATTGTTGTCTTGAAAGTAGCTATATGATCGAAGGGATCACGTGCTCCATCGTATGAGTCCAGGGAAGGCATTTTAAACTTAGGCGGCAAGGGATGCCCATTGATGGAAGCAGTAAAAGGGGAGTCTGTTCGGTGGACCAAATCCTCTACAGGATTTGCCCTTCTCATGTTCTCCTTCATCTCATCCATAACCTTCCTCATCTGATCCATTTCCTTCTCCAGATATGGCACCCTTCGCGAAGTGGTGCCTCTTGATTGGATCTCGGGCTCAGCATTTTCTCCATCTCCTCGACTCTGGGATTGTCTCTCAGCTTGTCCTTCTCATCGCTGCCTTTCTATTTCCCTAGTCAACTCTTAGTTTTGGCGGGTTAATTCCGCCATCGCGGCCGCCATGGACTGTATGTGTTGGATGGAAGGCGACTGCGTGGCAGGCGCTGATTGGTGATTTCGATGGGGATGGCTAGAAGCATCCCTACTCCCTTGATGGCCTGGGCTAGTAGCCCTCGATCTGGTCCGAACCATTCGACTTTTGTCCCAGAAAAAGCGAAATGCAAATCGTTTCACGAAAGTTTATTCCCACAGACGGCGCCAACTGATGATGTATGGGATCAGTTAGTTGAACACTTCGGCTTCGGTGGACTACAGCGCTAGCGAAGGCCTACAAAGAGAGAAAGCAGTCAAGGGAGTAGGGAATTATCAAAAATAATAAGTAAGTTAGTTATTAATATAAAAAATAAAATGGGAATTATCATTTCTGTTATACTTATCTCACTTACCCTATACCAGCTTTAGATGAACTTTTTGGATTCAAGTTTTAGTTTTTTATTTTTTTTATTAGAGAGTTTCAAACTAACTAGAACCCACGGGTTCAAGTTTTAGTTCATTGATTTATTTTATATATATATATATATATCTCTGTGTGTGTGTGTGTGTGTTTTTCATAATAAATTAATTTATATCCGATTCAATCCAGTAGGAGACCATAACCACGATTATCAGCCACTAGCCTTTGAGCACACGCTCTCGCGCGTGCTCAGAGACTCTTCTAATTTTTGAGTAAAATTTAATAATTTGTATCAATTATAATTTGGGATTACTACATTTTCTCATAAAAAATACTTAAGGGTGTGATGAGTATAACTTGAATCAATGCACTTTTTCGATGCATTACTAAAATTAATATGTACCTTTCACCCATGCAAACTTAATATAAATCATTACCTTTTTTTTTTTTTTTTTTTTTTGATAAGTTGCCAATTTTTACTTTGCATAGTTGTGTTGGACAAATTTCAATATTTCATTGATAAAATCTTGTATTCCATACAAATTCATTAATCAAAGTGTTGCAAAATCCTATCATATCTCTCGACTTAGCTATGGAAAGAATCTCCTCATATATAACATTGATATTTTTCTTTAAAAAAAAATCACTCAAAATATTAATTTAACAAAACAATTAATAAGGAACATATTATGTAGAAATTGTTCTTAAGTAGAATATAAATATTAGACATTGATAGATAGATACAGACATAAGTAGGGTCTTTGTTTTACATAGTTAATTTTTAATACATAAATTATAATCACTTCAAATCTTCCTTGAAGTCATGCAGTCAACCAATTTGACTTTTATGCAATCCAACAAAATTGTGAATAAGTAAACCTAAAAGAAGAGAAAAAAAATTACTTCTGTTTTGAACACAAAGAAACTGTTAAGAACAAAGAAATGTGTGTTTGTTTTAATTTTAATTTTTTTTTTATCTATACTATTATTTAAAGGGTTTTCCCTGTTTGAATTCCTCATTTTTTTTTATTCAAAAATATCCCTACACCCTATGTTTCAGTAGAGACAAAACTAAAGGACAATCCGGTACAAATACAACTCTAACTCCCACTAAAACATTGCCTAAAAAATAGGGTCACTCTCCTTTTTTTTTTTGAAAATTTTCCTATTAATTTCCAAATTGTTTTATCCACTTATAAATTAAATCTTCAAAATAAAAATTATATATAAAAAATAAAAATTTGCTACAAAATACTAAATAGGACCACTAAAATAAAATTAAAGAAAGTCTCATCACACATGCAAAGCGCGTGTGATGAGGCTAGTAAATGGATAAAGTAATTTGAAAACCATCAGGAGAGTGATCCTATGTTGTAAGTAACATTTTAATTGAAGTTAAAGATGTATCTACTTATCAAACAATAAGACAAAAAAAAAAAACAAAAAAAAACAAAAAACAAAAAAAAAAAACGTGTATATATCTATTTAGTTTAGTTTTTTGTTTGATAACTATTTAGTTTTTTTTTTTTTTTTTTTTTGGATATTTAGGTTTTTTTTTTTTGATAAAAATTAATACTAATGTTTTTGGATAAATGTAGAGTGTTTTTTTTTTTTAATAATAAATTAGTATGAGAAACGTAGGTTTTTTTTTTTTTTTTTAAGGAAAAAAAAGGTAGTTTAACTAATTTTTCTATTAAAAAAATAAACTTATAGCTGCTTTGAAGAAGTGACTTAGTGGAAAAATGTTCATATTTTATAGGCAATGTTTTACTGCAAGTTAGATATATATTTTTACTGGACTATCCTTTAATTTTGTTTCTACTTAAACCTAGCAGTGTAGGGGTCTTTTGGAACAAAAAAAAATAAAAATAAAAAATCTTGTCCAAACAAAAAAAAATCTCTTAAATAGTAGTACAGATAAACAAGTCAAAATTCTAGTCCCTAGTGTTAGCATATTTTATGGGTTGTGTGCTTTAATTTTCTTTACCTTCTCATTAACTTAAAAGACTTTAATCCTGTAAAAGTCTTTGGCCAATGAGATGGAAAATTAAGGTCTTGTATCGTGTTTCCTCAAAATGAGAAAATTAAGGTCATGTGGGTCACTTGCCAAAGACGTGGAAAATGTTATCAGTGGAAATGTTGTCACTTGTCAAAGACATGGAAATTAATCTCCTTTTGATTATTATATATTTTTTTTTTACTGGATGGATTACTCTATTTTGTTTATTTATAAGAACTAGTTTTGAAAGTGGGAAAAAAAAAAAAAAATCAGATTATCCGCTCAGATGTAAAAAATTAAAAAATCCTTATAAACAAGTATCATAATAATTTCATATACTTTAGATCTAGATTCACTGATATTGATACCTTTAGTGGATATATTTTTAATTTTTTATTACCATCAGCTTGTAAAAATAATTGTTGAATTGCTCAGTTCTCATTTGCTACAGAAAAGAGTCAAAAGACCTGTCCATGTTTCTACCCAAAGTCCTCTTTTTAAAGTCATTGATCTGCTGCGAGATTCCTTCATCCTTTGGAAACGTATTTCACCATTACAAGAGTTTAACCAGCCTGAATTTTGGTTTATAATGTGTTGACGTTTAACGTGAAAAGACATGGGAAGTCATGTTTTTCTGCGGGGTCCATCTATTATTATCTACCCTGAATTTTGGACTATAGAATTGCTTGTTCACCTTTCCAAAAAAAAAAAAAAAAAGTGCTTGTTGAGGGGTGTTTAGTAGAGGAATTTGAGTAATGTTATTTTGGTATTTTTGATATAAGTATAAGTGAAAAAGTGTGAGGAAATATATGTAATATTGTTTAAAATGCTCAAAAGTGTGTTCAAACTAAGCAATCATTAAATGCCTAGCAACCATATTGTCTGGGTGTCTGAATTAACCATGCTAGAAATGGTATTAGCAGAGACTGTTTAATGTTACATATTTCTTTTTGCTCAAATCATTTTTATTTTTGACAAAAAAAAATTAATAATTACATGAAGAAAATTTTATTAAAAAAATTATATATATTACAAATTATATCCTCTAATTTTATTTCATTTTGTTTCTTTAATTTTAATAATTTTTTTTCATTTTCATTTTTTTTACAATTTAGTCATTTCATGTCCAATTTTAACTTTATTTATATTTTTCACTTTTCAAAAGGATGTTGTTTTAATGGACTTGACAAATGGAGATTGGATGCCAAGAGCCTTAGAGTTGAATTGGTTGACACCTCTTGATATTTTTAATACATCCAAAGTTCAAATCCCCCCACCTAGGTGACTATCTTTTGCTTATACTAAGTAGATATATTAATTATTACCAAAATATTAAGTTGCTTATTAGTTGTTAAGATGTTTATTCCAAGTAAAAGTCTATTACTTAAGCTTTAATAAATTTAATATTCTATTACACCTAAAGTTCATATATTAAAAATTAAAAAAATAAAATTTAATACTTAGTTTTTGATCATCTATTATAGTTTTGTGTTTTAACGTAGTAAATTGCATGTTACATGCCGTGCTGAAGCTGTGAATGAAGATATATTGCAAGTAAAATTAAAGAGTTTTTGTTGTGTGACTAACTAATTTTTTAGATAGTTAATTTACTCATGACTCACTAATTATTATACGGTTTTGATAGTATTAGTAAAATGATTTTCTTTCTTTTACATAAAATTTTAATTTATGGCACAAGAATTCTACTAGTATACATAAAATTGAATAATATTGGAGAGAGAGAGAAAAAAAAATAATAAGAAGTATTTAAGGGATAATAAAACAAATATGCAAGATAATCAATAAATAGGATATTATACATTAAATAATTTAAATGAATATATACATTTTATTCAAGATATGGTGAGCCGAGCAAAATCTGTCCCATCGATTTGCCTATTTTAATGGGGAAAATTTGCATAGAATAGAACACAGAAAATGGATTCCGAGATTGTCAAAGTAACAGCTAAGAAAAGTTTAATTATTGGCTTTATCTCTTAAAATTAGTATAGGAGGTATATATGTGTATATATATATATATATATTACTGCTGTTTTTTGAGTCTTTAATCTGCTAGATTCCTTCAATCTTGAAAACGTGTGGCACAAAGGTATAAAATCGTGAAAAACGTTTCACCGTGGCTTTTGTAATAATTGTTTGGAATTCCAAAGACTTATTGAGGGGGACAACATCGTCTTGAAGATGTCTTGCCATCAATGGAGTCTTCCCAAATGCACCCAACATTAATTAAAGCTGCCAAGGCGTGACCTGTAGACCGCTACTTGTTCTTGTTTTCTCATTACTTCACTGCCAGCATATTCTTTGAAAATTTAAAATTGTAAACTGTAAAAGACTTTACTTCAACACTTTTCACCATTTTTATTTTTTTATTTTTTATTTTATTATTATTATTATTATTTTTAATATAAGTGAACACTTTTCACTTTATACACACGTTTTATGAGTGTGTTTCTTTAGAGGTGGAATATGATATATGGAAAATTTTAGAGAGAAAATAGAAAGAAAAATTTTTTTGGAGTGTGTTTGGTTAGGTGAAGAGGAAGGAAAATAAATGGTAGAGTCTGAGTGTTTTCACTTTGGACCCACCAAAAAGTTTTCTCTTCAAAATGAAGAGAAAATTGAAGAGAGAAAATGAGGTTGCTTAATGGACAAAAATGCCAATGTGTACTTGCACAAGGGCAATTTGTCCATTTTTTTTTTCCGCTTTCATGGGCAGTTACCTCTTCCTTTTTTTTTTCTTTAACAAGACATGATTTTTATTTTTTAATAAATTGGGTGATTACTTTGTTTTTTCGTTGATTGTCACTTTTTTTTTTTTAAATTGGCCATCATTTTTTAACAAGGATGTAAGAGTAAATTTATACAAACTCATTTTTTCCATCATTCCACTTTTCAACTTCCAACCAAAACAAAAATGAGAAAAATTAAAATATTTTCCATCCTTCCACTTTTCCACTCTTTCAACCAAATGAACCCTAAAGGTTTTTATTTTTAATTTCAATAAATAATAGAAATCTTATTAGAAAAAAGTTAATAGATGCTCTAAAGATATTTTTTAGTGCACTATTTTATAAAAGTTTTTATGGGAAAAGAAAGAAAAAAACAATTAATATTTTGATTGCATTTTCTATTTTCCATAAAAGTAGTATCAAAACTTTCATGAAATGGTTTATTATTATTTGTTGGAGTAATTTATATTATTTTAATATGTTGTATGTAAATATAAAAACTGAGATGGGGTGAGTTGTAAAATGATATGGTAAAATGGATAAAGTAAGATTTTAGAATGTAAAATGTGTATTTATTTAAATACTCAAATGTGAATGCTTTTATTCTTTTATGAATATGCAAACCCACTGATGTCACTAATGACTACTTGATTGATATGATCTCTAACTGTACATATCGTGTATACTTTGGTGACTATTTTTCATGATTTCATAATTTTTTTCCACTTTCTCTCTCCATGATCCTTGTGCGAGATACTAAGGAGTAAATTTGGGTATATATGTAATTATAAATGAGTTTCTTTTAAAAAAAAAAATTATTTGAGCAAAAAGAAAAGAAATAGAGATCCGTGTAACATGATTGCTATATGATAACATGTTTGCCACATGAACATGATAAATTGATTAAATGATTGCTGGGTCAATACAGGAACCCAGAAAACATGATTCCTTTTTTAGGGGCATCTTCAGTTTGCAACGCAATTTGAAACAAACTATTTACAATTCACACTGCATAATAGAAGGAAGAATAAAACACTTAACTTTCTAACAAAGCCTCATTTTGTTTTGTTTTTTCTGTTTTACATTTGGACCAAAAGGTAAAATTTTGCTGGAATGACCAAAATAATATGAAATTTCCATAATCAATTGATATAATCTAGTACTTTCACTGTGATGGAATAGTGGAGTTGTTTGTACCAGTTTTGTGACCTGTACAACAAAGTCTAGCCATAGTGACATGTACAATGTCTTTAAAATATTGCATCTATAATGGAAAAAAAGAATTTTTTTATTTTTTATTTTTTTGAGAGGAAGACCAATTTCATTAAACCAGAAAGGGCTACAACAGAGAGCCACCAGCATGAGACACAAAGAAAGGCTCTAAATCTGATACAACCAGATGAGATACAAAAGATGGGTAACTCCTTTCCAAACTTGAGTACAATGATTAGTCTTGGCGTACTGAGCAAGCTCGTGAGTAACCATGTTGTAGTCCCTTTTCAAGTGAGCAAAAGAGCAGCAAGAGAACAATGCTTTGGCCCGCAAAATAACTTCCACCAAATGTCCAGCTTCACCCCTAGTATTGCCATGGTTAATAGCAAGAATAGTCGAGAGAGCATTTGATTCCAATATGACTTGAGGGAGTTCCATTTCCTGTGCCAACAAAAGACCTTGCTCAATAGCAAGTAATTCCATCCACTCAGCTGGGAAGTTTGAAGGCAGCAGCTTACTTAGAGCTGCTATAACCATACCAGACCCATCTCTGATAACTACACCAACCCTTGAACTCACTCCAGAATCTATAGAGCATGCCCCATCTACATTTACCTTAAACACACCAGGAGAAGGGGCAAACTAGCTCGTAGAAGTGTACTGTAAAGGGGGGAAATCCATCTTAATGGCACCTTGATAGTCATCAATTAATCTTTGAGCCATCTCCCAAGTTTGGAGGGGAGAAAGACAGTCTTCATCATGGACACGTAGGTTCCTATTGTGCCAAATCGCCCAGGAAACGGCAAAGAAAAACAACAAATGCTGATGAGGAAAATTTGCAAGAAAAATGAAGAGCAAGGTCCTAAATTCACGAGTTTCCAACAGCAAACCAAGTGGACAGTCTTGCCGAAGGGTCCAAACAGAGAGGGCAAAGTCACAAGTGATTAGGCAATGATTTAAGCATTCAACACCCTCATCACAAACCGGGCAAGAAGTGCTGGCACACATACCTCTCAAATGCATATTGACCAACATTGGCAGGCCATTTAAGCAAGCTCTCCAAGCAAAAATTTTGACTTTTTCCGGGAGATCAAGCTTCCAAAGATTCTTCCAAAGTGGCATAAAGGGGTCACCCGAAGAGCTTTCCACAATCTCAGCCGATTCAAGGAGATTAACTGCAACAAAGTAAGCACTTTTAACAGAAAACTCTCCTTTTTTATTCCCTATCCAAATGATTCTATCATTGGGTAGATTATAGCTTAAGGGAATCTTGAGAATAGCTTCTACATCTACCGGAAGGAAGAGAGCTCTAATAGAATTGATTTTCCACCACCTAGTAACCGGGTCAATGAGAGAGGAGACCATAGGGTAGTCTTCAGTTATCCGAGGGCGGGTAATGACTTTGAAAGTCGAGGGGGATGGCAGCCATTTATCGTCCCAAATATGAATCCTCCAGACATTCCCAACTCTCCAGCGTATGCCCCTTTTAAGTACCTCCAGGCTATTATGAATACTTCTCCAAGTGTATGAGGGAATACTTCTCCAAGTGTATGAGGGATTACTACCCAAGCTAGCATTAAGCACATCACAATAGGGAAAGTATTTTTCCTTGAGAATACGAGCTACTAGAGAATTATGATTTGAGGGAATTCTCCAAGCTTGCTTAGCAAGAAGGGCAAGATTGAAAGCTTAAAGATTTCGGAACCCCAAACCCTGAAGAGATTTTGGCTTACACATCTTTCTCCAACTAATCCATGCAGTTTTCGACTCTTGGTTTTTCTGCCCCCACCAAAAATTCCTTGTCATTCTTTCAAGCTCATCACAAAGGCTTTTTGGAAGTTGAAAGCAACTCATTATGTAGGTGGGGATAGCTTGGGCCACCGCTTTGATGAGAATTTCCTTCCCACCCAAAGAGAGCAACTTCCCTTTCCAACCCGCCAATTTTAAACCCACCCTTTCTTTAATCTCTGCAAAGACTTGCTTCTTGAATTTGCTAATGATGGAAGGGAGGCCCAGATATTTATTGTGCCTCGAGTCTTACATGGGTCCCAAGATATTAAAGATTGCCTCCTTTTGCTCTAGAGTGGTATTTGGGCTAAAATAAATAGAGGATTTATCTGAGTTGACCTTTTGCCCAGAAGCCACCTCATATTTCTCAAGAATCTCCTTAAGTATCACACATTCTTCGCTATTGGCTTTACAAAAGAGGAGGTTGTCATCAGCAAAGAAAGGATGAGTTATCTTAGGGCACCCCCTACATAAAGATATGTCATTCAATAGTTGATTTCTTGCTGCTTCATGGAGAAGGGCCGAGAGACCTTAGGCACAGAGAAGAAAAAGGTAGGGTGAGAGGGGGTCTCCTTGTCTGAGTCCTCTATAGGGGACAATATTTCCAAAGGTGTCACCATTGATAATAACAGAATATGAAACAGAGGAGATACATCTCATAACCAAGCTAATCCACCCCTCATTGAATCCCATTTTCCTCATGACCCCTTCAATAAAGCCCCATTCAACCCTATCAAAGGCTTTGCTCATATCAAGCTTTGTTGCCATAAAGCAGTCCTTCCCCTCTCTTTTGTGCTTTAGGTAATGCATTAACTCAATGGCTATAAGAACATTATCTGTAATGAGTCTATCTGTAGTAAATGCACTTTGATTTTCATCTAGCCCAGGAGATTTTGTGGGGTGGATCTGTTTAAGAGCAGTCACAATTTCTTCCTTGGTGAAGTTTTTTGATAGCTCCATGTTCATTTCCTTAGTTACAATGGTGGAAATTGCTTCTGTAACCTCATCAATTAGACTCAGATTAGAAGTGGAGTAGATGTCCTCGAAGTAGGTGACTGCAACATTGGCAATACTATCCTTGTCTTCACACCACTGCCCAAACTTATCCCAAATTCCAGTGATCATGTTTTGCTTCCTTCTTTCGGATGCCCGAGCATGAAAAAATTTTATGTTTCTGTCGCCCTCTTTTAGCCAGTGAACCTTAGAACGTTGCCCGCAGAAAATTTCTTTATCATCCAAAAGCCCATTAAGCTCTCTCCTGACATTGTTAATTTCCACCCCAAGAAAATCATCTTTGTCTTGCTTAGTCAAGTTGGAGAGCATTTTCCACTTTTCCTGAATCAGCTTTGAAATCTGACCAATGGTAGAAGAACTCCAAGAAGCAAGCTCAGAAGCACAAATCTTTAAACCACAAGCCATACCCTCAGGAGTGTTCATATCACTGAAAGAGCCCCACACCGATTCAATAACTCCTTTGCAATCCTCTTTCTTTGTCCAAAAGGCCTCGAAGTGGAAATGTTGCGACCTGGGTCTTTTAACAACTTAGGAGTTAGAGATGAAAAGAGCGCAGTGATCTGAAGTAGAGTCAACCAGGTGGTGGACTTTAACTTCACCAAATTTATGTATCCAGTCACATGTGGCTAAAGCTCTATCTAACCTAAGGTAAACTCTTCCAGCCCCTTCTTGCATATTACACCAAGTATAGTCAAGTCCACTATAACCCAAATCCTTGAACCCGCATGAGTAGATGACATTACGAAAACATTCCATCTGATTTTGCATTCTGTTTGCACCTCCCCATTTTTCTTCCATAGAAACAATCTTGTTAAAATCTCCAAAACAAAACCAAGGAAGTTGCATTTGACTACAGAGGAGAGAAAGTAAATTCCATGATTCATGGCGCAAGTGCATTTGAAGATGACCATAAAAACCAGTAATTCTCTATTCTAGGTTAGAGCTTACCTCAGTAACAATTGCATCAATATGGAAATTGCTGAAGCTCTTTATGCTCAAATTTACTTCCCTTTTCCATAGAAGGGCCAGGCCTCCACTACGGCCTCGGCTTGGCACAAAAAGACCATTTGCAAAGCCCAATATGTTTCTAACTCTCTCTATACGTTTATTCTTAAGCTTAGTTTCCAATAGAAACACTATTCTGGGATCCCAACATCCCACCAAGTCGTGCAATGCATAAACTGACTGGGGGTTCCTAAGCCCTCGGCAATTCCAGCATAACGAATTTATGGCTCTCAATGGTGCTGCCTAGCAGCCACCACCGATAAATTTAATTCATTCACATTTTCAGAAAAGCCACCACACTGCTTTTTGTGAATTATACTCTCTTCATTCTCAGTAAAGATAATAGAACCTAAACATTTAACCTCCAAAATTTGATTTTTATTCCCAATCCCTTAGGTTTAGGCCTGCCTTTTCTCCCTAGCTACCAGTTTTAACCGCCCATTCCCTTTTTTCATTTTACTAACCTCATAGGCCAGTTTGTGATCCTCAATCGTGACACCAGCTTGATGCTCCTTTTTAGGCTTGTTTGGGCTAGTAACTTCCTGAGAATTTTCAGCCTCAAGGGGTGGGAAGCCCACTTTAGGAGAAGCGTCCTGCACTTCTTTCCCTACATCTGCAACAACACAAGCTTTTGAGCTATGTGCTGTCATGTCATCACGTTGTTTCAACCCCAATCTCAAAAGTTGGTCACCTTTTTCCAATCTGTCCCATCTGCCTCCACTATCTACTGTTTGACACATTTGGGCTTCAAAAATATCACCTCCACACGTGTGGTCAGCAGATTTTGAATTTTGAATACTTCCACTTCCTACGTTATCTCTTCGCCGTTCGCCACATCAGAATAGGGGTTCCATTCCATAGACTGTCCATTGTCTTTTGTGATGTTCTCATTCTCCTCATCACGCCTATCTCTGTATGTGCTCCTTTGTCGGCCTGAATTCCCTTTGAAAACAACACTTGCCTTCAGCCACTCACCGTATTGCTTAGGAGTGGACTGCCAGTTTGAGAAGTCCAGGCAATGCTTATCATCATGGCCAAGCTTGCCACACAGGAAACAAAATGTGGGAAGCCTCTCATATTTAAAGTTGACCCAAAACTTTTCTCCATCAAGACTCATCATGTTACCCCCTCTGCGAAGTGGTTTATCTATCGAAAGCTCAACTCTGATGCGCATAGACAAAGCTTGGTCCGATTGGCAAGCACATTTGTCCATTTCTAGAAAACGTCCCAAAATATTTCCGACATCTCTACCCACATCTTCACTCATGTGTTCAAAAGGTAAGCCCCAAAGTTGTACCCAAAAAGGGGAATGGGTAAAGACCATATTTGCTGTGTGGAGCCCCTTTTTCCATTGGCAAAGGAGGAGCAAATTATTCTCAAAATTCCATGGGCCACTATTCTCCACCCACTCTAATTGATATTTAGAACTAAATTTGAACTAAAGAATACCATTCCCTACCTCGACTATTTTCAGCTCTGAACCCATTTTCCAAGCGGACCTCAGAGTGTTCTTCAAAGCCCTTTGATTTTGCTACCCATCTGAGAGTAAACGGCCAAAAAGGCTTAAAGAACATTCCTCCAAAAGGTCTAACTTGCTTCTTGTTGTAACGGGTATTCCTTTTCTTCTTCCTTCGTGAGACACAGATTTTGCAACCCATCAATCATTTCCTATTCCATGGCATTTTAAGAGAAAGTGTTGAAAGATTAGTTGAGATTGTGAGGAAAGACTCTACGGGATAGCCCCACGGTATATGGGAGAGAAGATCTCATCTACAGGGAGAGAGGGAGGGTGCTCTTACAAAAGGGAGAGGGAAAAAAAGAATATTTGCACCTTACAATGGGCCATGGCTAATCTTTGAATATTCATAGCTGACCCAAAATTCTAAGACTAAGGTGTGGTTGTCATTAAAATATTTTTTGCTAAAAGAAGATGAATTCTTTCTGATATTAGTGTCTTTATTTGCCAAGAATGTTATAACATGGTGGCATACCATACTCTTCTTCGTTATGAAAATTAGGGTTCAAATCCCACCTCTCCCATATTTGTAACTATCGAATCATTAAAAAAAGAAATTTCTTTATTTGTGTTCACTCCATCACTTAAGTTCTTAGATGAAAATAACTCAATTGGCGCTTCCTCTTCACATAATACCTGGATGGAAGCTGAGGTTGGGGGTTAATGCTCCACTATGTGTGCATGTTAAATTATCCATGCCTTTCCATGGTATTGTACCCCCATGCGTAACATTTTATTCCTTCTTAGCATTGGAAGGACTATCTCTATGTAGCCAAAATTAATGACTAGCTTATGAGATCTTGATATTCTGCTGAAAAATGAAGGTTAATTGGCTAATATTTTATAAATATTGCGAATATATAGCAATGGGAGAGCATTTTGTTCAAGTTTAATGATTCCAAAAGATATATATAAGAACAATTGGATCTATTGTTTTTATTATTTATTAATGAAATTTGATCTATTGTTGTTTCAAGCATAATAGATGCTACCCCTATACTCACTCTTATAAAGCGAGCAGCATGCTTGGTTGTGCTAGATTTTTTTATTTATTATTAATATTTTATTTTTTGGAAATATGGTAGTGTAAGAGTGGGTTAGATATAGTTGCGGTAACTTACTGCCTGAATAGATTTTATGGAATATTGCCATGTGAAGAAATTTGGTTTTCTTTTGTTGTGGGAGTAATAACATGTAAAATACTAATGTATTGGTATAATTTTTGTTTACTTTCTAGGAACTCTTGTACAATATTTTAAGAATCATTGTAAAAATTTATTTTCTAAGTACTAGCCTAATTTTATTATTGAGTTTTCTCTATTTTCTAAAATTATTAACAGATGTATATTAATCATCTACTATTTTGCATTAGAAAATGAACATGATTCTCTGCAAGAGTCCATAACTCATGGTTGACGGAATTATATCTCCAAAGTGAAGTAAACTAACTCAAGTTTTGTGGTATGTTGGAAAATGTACGTAGTATCTTGTTTTAAGTATCCAATCGCATTATGGATGAGTACTCTTGTAATGAATGTTTTTTTGTTTTTAAAGAATGGACTCATGCAATTGGCAAGAGAGGAGGAAGCCTATAAGCACAAGAAGTAAACTAAAGAGGCAAAGAAGAGGTGATTCTCTGCAAAGAGTACATAACTCATGGTTATGCTCACTATACTGATGAGAACACATTGCTTCTGGCAGTGATTAAAATATAGGCCTTCTCCGTTGTTTGTATTCAAAATAAAAACCCGATGGTGCATGCTCATTCCTTTTTCCTTATTAGCTTAAAGTGACATAGTAATGGAATTTTACGTTTTTATTTCCTCTATTCTTCAAATAATTTTTCATTTTTAGTTGTGAGCATGAAATTTGCTGATATAATCAGTTGACTAGTACCATTTTATTCTACTGTTCTTTTAAGATTTTGACTATGTTGTAGGCTATCTGGAGATGTTTAAGTGTCATAAGCATGTGGTACAAATTCGTAGCGAGGAAATCTTTTCATGCTGAAGGGAATGACATCCGAAACTTTCCAAGAATGTTCCCTTTCAAAGAAAGACCAATCCAAAAGAAGAAAGAACTCTGTTAATAACTGACTTATAGAACCACATCCATTTCCACATAGGTCTCTGTTAGGAATGCTATAAGCATATGGATAATAATTGTTGTATTGAGATTTAGTTAGTTAGGTAGTTAGTTAGTTAGGTACAATTCCAAGCATGTTAATCACATTTAACACATGTTGGAATTATTAATGCACATAGGGAATAATAGAACCAATAAGATAAGGCCATGTGGGCCAATGAGATTAGAGCTAGTCTCCTATAAATATATGATTGTAATCCAATATGAGATATCAATGAAAGTATAAACCAATTTGTTAGTGCATTAGTGCAACTCTCTCTCTCTTAATCTCTCTCTTTCTCTATGGAGGGTGACTACCTCGAATTAAGTCAATTTCCTTACAATCCCCATCCATTCCCTTATAATTCTCATCAATTCCCTTATAATTCCTACCCATCCCCATTAGGAACCTCTAGGTTCCTAACAAATGGTATCAGAGCCGTTGATCTTGAGATGAGGAATTATGATGAAAGAAAACTTTTGAAAAAAATACAAGAATTGTTGAACAAAGCCATAGAAGAATCCAAGGATATTTCAAAGAGGATGAAGGCCTTGGATGAATCTAACATGGTCATGAAGGAAGAACTTTCAAGAGTGCAAGAGGATCTTGAAAACATGTCCGAAGAAGAGTTTCAACTTCTTGAAGGAACAAGTGAAAAGTTTCAGGTTGTTAAATCAACAAAAATTGTCCTTGACAGTGAAGATGCAAATGATAGTGAAGATGTGGCTAATCTTGAAGAGTTTCTTGATTTAAAGGAATTAGTACTAGAAGAACACAATGCTTTCCCATGCCCAGTGCAGTCCCCAAGAATACTTTGCAACCAACCATACTTGGTCTTGGACAACCTCTCTGTGCATAGCCTAGATATAGTGTATCCTAAGGTCTCTAAATTCTATAATGAGCTTCACACTAGCTTAGCTTCATGTGGAGTAAATGGATTTAAGGTTGATCTTGAACTTGGCAACGGTGACAAAGTCTCTCTTTTCCTTGGCTGTCATCAAGATGGAGTCATATTCCCTTCTATGTTTGAGAATTCCGCACTTACATGGCGATTTCTTGGTGGCAAGCCCAAGTTGATGTTCCTAGAAGGTCTCTTGGCTACACTTATGGAGGCCAACATGTATTCCGAAGCCTTCACACCAACAAATGGTGGTGACAACTGCGGGATAAATGATGGGTTCCACAGCCCAGCTGATCACAATTTTTATAAAGAAATTATGTTTAAAGTCAAGAGCATTGCGTACTTATTGTTTAGATGATGAAGAGTGGAATGTTAGGCTATTAGCAACAACACTGTCAGATCTTCATTTCCAAGAAAGAATCACTTCTTGCAAGAAACGATATGTGATGTCTTTTCCCCGTGAACTTCGTGAACTATACCAATGTGTCCTTGGAAGCAAATTACTTCTCGCAAGCATTATGTGATTATCTTTTCATACTACATGTCAAAAAATGGTCCTAGACAACAACTTTACAATGAGACCAAGATAGCAGGGGAAGGTTCTTCTCAAAGGACAAAAATTACATCATTCAGTCATGGCCATGTGTTAGTAACTACCCCAAGTTCATTTTTCAACAGCATGTTATTCCAAGATCGTTGTCATTGTTGGGCTTAATCCATCTTGAGGATTTAATGGTGTGGCCAACGTGTCTCAATGGTGATAAAATCAATGTGACTATTTCAGTTTATTAATGGGCTGTGATTAATTGCTTGGAAATATTTGATGTTTTCGACGGTCAAGATGCCTTGATGTATTGGATTAGTGGTTGGTTTCCCCTCGTGAAGGTGTCATTTCAAGCAACACCTTGTGGGCAAGGTGTTTTCAAGGGGATGGAAATGTTAGGAATGCTATAAGCATATAGATAATAATTGTTGTATTGAGATTTAGTTAGTTAGGTAGTTAGTTAGTTAGGTACAATTCCAAGCATGTTAATCACATTTAGCACATGTTGGAATTATTAATGCACATGGAGAATAATAGAACCAATAAGATAAGGCCATGTGGGCCAATGAGATTAGAGCTAGTCTCCTATAAATACATGATTGTAATCTAATATGAGATATCAATGAAAGTATAAACCAATTTGTTAGTGCATTAGTGCAACTCTCTCTCTCTCTTAATCTCTCTCTTTCTCTATGGAGGGTGACTACCTCGAATTAAGTCAATTTCCTTACAATCCCCATCCATTCCCTTATAATTCTCATTAATTCCCTTATAATTCATACCCATCCCCATTAGGAACCTCTCTAGGTTCCTAACAGTCTCCGTGGCAAAAGCAATTTGTAAATCCAATTTAGTCCAAAAGTAATAGCTAAAGTCCTTTAGAACACCTTTATAATTTTTCCCAAATAGCTAACAAATGAACAGTTTCAATACATTTGTTGAATCTCATTAACAAACCAATTTCAGCCAATTTTAAATTCATTTCTTTTCCTCACTGACACTCTCTACCTCAACTAGACCAAAATCTCTCTCTCTCTCTCTCTCTCTCTCTCCTTTGAATAAAACCTCCACCCTTTGTCATTGCCATCACCGGTGGCTTTACTGATTTTGTTGGCAGATGGGCGACGCTCTGTTCATCTTAATTTACTGATTTTGATTGAAAATTTGTCGATTTTGTTGTGAAGGTTTACTGATTTTATTGATTTGGTAGAAGATTATACTGATTTTATAGATTTGGTGGATGAGTTTGACAGTGAATCCAGTGTTCAAAGGCCTGGGTTTTCAATGGCAGGAGATTGCTTGGTTGTGTGAGTGTGCGGTGGTGTTATGAGTGGCTGTGAAATAGGATGGGGAAGCGAGGAAAAAAATAATATTTTCATTAGAGTAAAAAAACAAATATTGAGGCTGATGTAGGTATATGATTGTTAAAATAGAAAAAGTAGAGTTTTTAAAGTTAGTTTAGTTAAAATTGTGTAGAGTCTAATGTGAATTCTCCGAGGCCCCAATTAAAATTAATACAATATGAGCTCCCCAAATATTAGTTAGCTTTTGGTAACATTCCAAACATTGGAATTCTATATTTCTAAAGAACTCAACAGCCATAACATATCTCTACTCTATGCCGTTGCCATTATATATAGACTCAAATTAGTACACGCAAGAAATGTAGAAGTCATTGCAACTACAATCAAACATTGAACTTAAAGAGAAGCTTGTATGAAAAAATAAAGATGTCAAGAGTTCATTATGGTCAAGATTGTCACTTAGGAACTAACAAAAGGCAAGGAGCAGTTCCGTTGGACCTGACCTTGAGATCCATCCAAAACATTATTCCCTGGTATCTTCATCATTTGCCTAGCAAAGTCCAGTCTAGCGGTTGATCTGTCATCTGAAGCATAAGCCCTTACCAGTCTTGCGGTCTTCTCATTAGCCAGCCACTGCTGATTGGCAAAAAGGAGTCCTCTCCCCGTTTTAATGATTGGCTGTGAATTCATGCAGACTCACTCATTTCCAATGATTCCATAAGTTAAGAAGAAGGCTGACTGGTGGATCTATACCGTCTTGGCACCTTATTCTCGTCTCAGTGAGGAAATCAAAAGCTATGGTTGGGTCAGGCTGCCCTGTCCCCTTGAAGTTAGAGAGGTGTTTCTATATGAACTTACAGCCAATCTTCCCAATGTTGTGTGCATCTTCAGATGATCAAGAAACATGCAACCAAAAAACATTTCAAACAACTGGTGGATCTATACCGTCTTGGCACCTTATTCTCGTCTCAGTGAGGAAATCAAAAGCTATGGTTGGGTCAGGCTGCCCTGTCCCCTTGAAGTTAGAGAGGTGTTTCTATATGAACTTACAGCCAATCTTCCCAATGTTGTGTGCATCTTCAGATGATCAAGAAACATGCAACCAAAAAACATTTCAAACCTTTTTCAACAGTATAAAACAAGTTTGTAGAATGAGAAAAGGCCTAGCTAGTAAGTACCTAGAAGACTGACTGTTGCTCTTTCATCACAACCTCTTAAGGGCAAAAAGGTGAAGTTCCTTTGTTATATTACCACCCGGTCATGGAATCTCCATCAGTTCAATGAAATATGAATGAGTGCTGTCCCTCGAGCCTGTTAACACTAGATAGAAAGGGCCACCAGCCTGTGATGTTAAGTATAATAGTTTACATCAGAGAATTCCAATATATATATATATATAAGAAAACAGACAAAAGCACAAAATAACTATACTCAGCTTGGTGGAGGTAAAGGAATTGGAAACCATAGAAAAAAAAAAAATCAACTCAACTAAGTGTATTGTAATTAGTTGACTGCAATAAGTTGAGTCTCTTGATTTCCTAGGCTAAAAAAAGGAAAAAGGAATATCAAATTTGTTTGTTTATCTTTTCTCCTTCATTGCTCTCTATAACAAATAAAAAAAAGGGACACAAAGAAACTGGCATAATGTGGACAGGGAAGGATAAGTTGGGAACAAAAGATATAATGGAAGCGCAAAAGAAGAAGGTATATATAAGTAACGAGGGAGATAAAGAGAGAGGAATGGATTGTAGACAATGTTTTAAATTCCATTCCATTCCAACTGGTATATTCCATTCTGGTCTATAAACTAGCATATTAAACCCTCTATTCTGTCTCGATCAAAATTCTAACATTTCAGGTGGAATATGCATTCCTTGACAAAATTGCTTTTGTGGCTTTCTTATAATTTTTTTTTTTTTTTTAATCCCATTTTTAGGAAATTCTATGAACTTTTTTAGTTAGTTTAATTATGTATGAGATTTTTTTTTTCAAGAAAGAAAAAAATAAATACGTGTATATAAATGTATGAGATTTAATTATGTAAGAGATTTTTAAGAGCCTCTGGTTTGTTTAATTAAAAGCATTATATTTTCTGCATTTTTTTTTTTTTTTTATGTTATATGTTTTATAAGTTTCAAACTTCAAGGTATTCAATTATTTTCATTTGTTTCAGTGACCAAAGCTTAAGTGGTCTATTGAGGTATATGTACAAACACTCAAAGACGCAGATTTAGTTAGTTTAATTATGTATGAGATTTTTTTTTTTTTCAAGAAAGAAAAAAATAAATACGTGTATATAAATGTATGAGATTTAATTACGTAAGAGATTTTTAAGAGCCTCTGGTTTGTTTAATTAAGCATTATATTTTCCGCATTTTTTTTTTTTATGTTATATGTTTTATAAGTTTCAAACTTCAAGGTATTCAATTATTTTCATTTGTTTCAGTGACCAAAGCTTAAGTGGTCTATTGAGGTATATGTACAAACACTCAAAGACGCAGTTGTTTTGAACCTTTGATTAACTATGGACAGAGAGTACCAGCAACTAGGCATAAATTATTTCAATATCTGGAGCAAGAAAAATAAATGATCATTGAAAGGGAACTACTAAATCAGGATATTTACTTAATATAAGAATACAAAGAACAATCATAAGAAATGAAAACTATGTATGTGGGGGGTGGAGAAGATAAATTATGGACACAAACGCAGTTTAGGCATTGCTAAAAGACAGATGTCGCTATTTCAAAACAAATCAAAACTGTAAAAGAATTAATAGAGAAAAACTTCAATTTACATTTAAAAGAAATGATAATGATAAAATCTCTAAGCAGAGCTACTAACTAAAAAGTTTTCCTGGAACAAACCACCTTCACGTCGCATAAAAAAGATAAGTGATTTAATTTCGCTAAATAGTTACCAGAGTCAAGGATATGTAGTCATACCAGTTCCTACGATGGGGAAAATATTATGTGAGCTACTGATAAATGGAATCAATACATAGTCTGCATATCTAAAACTAAGTCCCGATCTCTAAAATGGGTTTTTTGACAACAGTCATGCATCTTAAAATTTTTGGAAATTTGAGTTTGCACCATACAAGCTCTCTATCAGACAACCAGAGGTAGCAGAAATGACACTTTTGACGGCATCAGCAGCACTCCTAACCTTCAAATTTGAAGAAATTAGATTCTCAAGTAACAAATGAAGAGATGAATGAAGGCATCGATAACAAGAAAAAACTCCTCGTAGGCATAAACTAAAGATGCCTATACCTTGAACTATAACCAATTTAAGGAAACATAACTATAATCAGTACCACCTAAAGCCATTAAGGAGAGCCTGACAAGTGGAGAAACCAACCTTTTTCTTCTATTTTGGATTTACTTGATTTATGTAATTTTTGTCCTTGATTTGTACACCCTTGTATACTTCCTGTGCACTTGGGTGTCTCTCTTTTTTATATCAATAAATCCTTATTACTTATCAAAAAAAATTAAGGAGAGCCTGATAAATTGAAGCAAGATTCACTAAATGAAATAAGGTGAAGGAAAATGTAAATTCACGTCGTAGCATAGCAGTGTCATTGAAGAACTATAACCTGTCGAATGAAGATGGTGGGTTAGATTCAGGTGAATGGATCCCAACTATAGCATTGTTAAATGTGCATAACTAGGGGTGTTCATCAATCTGCATAATTTGTACAAACTACAAAAACTACACCAAAACCTCCTACAAAATGGCATAACCACACTACACAGCACTGCAAGTAACAATGTACCACACACACAGCACTGCATGATGCAGTGTAGTTTATGGCTTTATAATAAGAAAACTGCATAAACCGCACTGCACCACACCTTCTATATATATTAATATTTTTTTTTAATATTAAATATATTATTAATAGTTTAATAACCCTAGTTTTCAAAAAAAATAATTTGATAACCCTAGCAAGTGTTGATTAAGAAAACTAACCCAAAATAAAGAAAAACAAGCTCATAGTTTAAAATTTGGTCCAAAACAAAGGAAAAATCTTGGGCTGAGCAAGAAAAGACAAAAATTTGAAAAATATACCAGTTTCAAACCGTTCAAACCGCATCTTATACACCATACCGCACATGTGATCGTGAAATGAGATCCAGTATAGTTATGCTTTTAGCTAAATTCTAAACCGCACCGCACCACACATGTGATTGTAAAAGTGAAGTGTAGTGCAATTATGGTTTTGGCTAAACTGCACCAACAAGTGCGGTGCTAAAAATGGCCCAAAACTGCACCGCATTACACCGAGAACACCTATGCATAACAAAAGGCATACCAAAAACTTCAGCTGGTGTGAAAAGTGTAATTGAATATTGATGGCAATAAAGCATAATGGCATTTGATTAAAAGCTACTCCTATGAGCAACTTTTGAATTCTAATTGCTGATCAAAGCAATAAAGAAAATTATAGACAAATCAATTTCTTTGTTTCGAGACACAAAATTGTAGACTTTCCTAGTTCTGAAGTTCAAACTCAAAATGAATCAACTAACGTGTCTTTCAGATGATGAGTAATCAGCCAAAACTCGTTAGTAACACAAACACCCAATTGAAATTAATTTGGATATTATTACGGCAGCATACATTACGAGCTCCCCCATATTACTGAACTTTTGATAACATTCAAAATTATAATTCTATATTTCTAATAAGGTCATTATGGTCAAGAATGTCACTTAGAAACTAACCAAAAGCAAGGATTGGTTCCGTCGGACCTTACCTTGAGATTGAGTAAGAACATTATGCCCTGACATCTTCATCTTTGCCCGAGCAAAGTCTATTCTTAAGGTTGATCGGTCATCTGAAGCATAAGCCCTTAGCAGTCTCACGGTCTTCAAATTTGCCATCAATTGCTGATCGGCAAAAAAGAGTCCTCTTCCCTTTTATTTTTTATTTTTTTTTATAAGTAATAAGACTTTTATTCAACAAGAAAAACGCAAACAGCCATTACAGGTGTTCATGATAGTGAACACAAAAAATAGCAAACAAAAACAACTGAAAACAGAATAAGAGAAGCAACTTAAGTGGCACTACTAAGGGTAGAAAAGAACTCCAAAGCAGAAGAACAGTTTGAATAACCCCAGCACTTAGTCCATTCAACAAGAGTATTTCAGCTGAGCTCTTGTAATTGATCAAACGTTCTCTCTAGATTCTCAAAAGAGCGCCGGTTTCTTTCCAACCAAACAACCCACATCAAACAACCAGGAACCATATTCCATACGTTCGCAGCATATTTTCCCAACCAATTACTCCAACAAGACACCAAACTCACCACAGAACCTGGCATGACCCATTGAATCCCAAAAGCTTGTAACATTTGCACCCACAAAGCATAAGCTACTGGACAGTGAATGAGAAGATGGTCCATAGATTTTGTAGAACAGTAGCACATACAGCATCTATTCACCAAAGGGAGGCCCCGAATATTATCCAAGGTAAGGATCCGGCCATGTGCTGCGGTCCACAAGAAGAAAGCAACCCTTTTAGGCACCTTGACTTTCCAAATCCCCTTCCAAGGGAAGTAAGAAGGAGCTGTACCCCTGATCTTGAGATAAAAGGACCGAGTATCAAACTTACCATTCCTATTAAGGCACCAATGGGGTCTATCCCACCCAAAACCTCGTGGGATCCGAGATTGAATGAGTTCTAGGAAAGAGAAGGCAGCCTCAAATTCCCTCTCGTGAAAATTCCTATAAAATCTCACATTCCAACATCTACTACTCCCATCCTCCTGATGCTTCAATAAGTCAGAAATATAGGCTTCCTTGTCACTAGAACACATAAATAACTGAGGATAGAGCATTTTAAGAGAGAAATCCACAACCCACCTATCATGCCAAAAACGAATACGGGAACCATCACCCACCACAAAAACTAAGTGTTTGTAGAACCTCTCCCAACCGACATTAATACCACACCAAAGGCCACATCCGTGTGCCCTTCCACAATCTTTTTAGTATTCTACCCCCCTTGATCCTCGCCATATTTGGTGGCAATAACCCTCCGCCAAAGACTAGTTCCTTCTTGGCCAAACCTCTATAACCATTTCCCTAATAGAGCTTGGTTGAAGTGACCTAACTTCTTAACCCCCAAACCACCCATCTCCCCTTTTACAAGCTCTGATAGTAGTGAGTGTCAAAACCAATGCCTGAAACAAATTAAATCAAAACCTAACCTAATCAACAACAAAACACCCATTATATAGAAACCAAAAGAGATAAAAGAAAAAAGTAAAACACTCATTGGATCATGTGATACCCACCATTTTCTTTGCTTCTACTTGTGTCACTGGTCAACTACAACAGAATTGATCAACTTTATTTGCAGATGAAGCCACGTCATTTGCTTTAGACTTGAAAAAGGGAGAGAGCATCGATCAAGGCAAAGGCCTTTGTTCTTCCATAAATTTCAGCCAAAATCAAACATAGATTCAACATAACTCAACCATCCAGCACCACAGATCTGCCATAGATCCTAGAGAAAACCCAATCCAATCAACCCTCTTCTAACTTGGATCTCCTTTGTGCTTCTCTCTCTCTTTTGATCTAGACCTATCAATCTTCCTAGTCATTATCGATTTGGGTTTTCAGTCATAGGCTTAGAGAATGAGAGAGAGAGAGAGGAGAGAGAAAGATGATGAGATTGAGAAAGAATGAGTCAAACATGAAGGAAAGAAAAGATCGAGTGTGGAGCCACTGTCAATAGTGGTGGTGGTGTGATTTATGGCTCGACTTGTCCAATCACAATGCACAAAGAGAGAGAGAGAGAGAGAGAGAGAGAGAGAGAGAAAAGGTGTTTTGATTTGGGTTTTGGGGATTCAAAGGGTTTTTTTTTAATTATTATTAAATACAGTATTATGTTGATTTTTTGTCACTATCAAAATTAGAGATGGGTAGATTTGATATTTGTGATGTTATTTTTTTTTTTTTTCATATTTTTTAAATTAAAATTGAGAAAGTAATGGCCTGTTTGGTTTAGAGGTGTTTTGAGTGATATGATCCAAAACTCATAATTGAGTTATCAAAAAACGTGGGACCAACACAATTTTTTTGATTTGCCTTGATTTCCTAATCTTGTTTTCATCACTCAAACTCAAAAATTTTGAGTGAGAGTGATGAAAACCGAAAACACCAAATTGGTTTTTTCAGTTTCTAAGATACATAACTCAGTGGCAGGATTGTAAATTTTTTTCCTTTGTGGGGCCCATAGGTGTTAATGGCGTTACCTCTCTCTTACTTTATCCTCTCTCTTTCTTCTCCCCCTTTTTTTCTTTTTCTTTCTTTCTCTAGCTTCTCTCTCTCTCTCTCTCTCTCTCTCTCTCTCTCTGTGTTTTTTCTTTCTTTCTTCCTTTCTTTGGTTCTTTGTTTGGTTCTTTCTTTCTTCCTTTCTCTAGTTCATCCCAATTCCGCTACCACCATCAAAGCGAGAGCCTCGAAACACCAAGACCATGATCGTCGGTGCTGGGTTTTGATTTTGTCCCATCAAGTAACGTCTCTCTCCAACCTGTTCTCTATCAAATCAGACTGAGCCCAGGCCGGATTGTGAGACCTAATGCTTCATAGAGATTAGAAGCTTCACCGACGAATTGGATTAAGCACAGGCCAAATCATGAGACCTGATGCTTCACAGAGATCGGAAGCTTTTCCAGCGAATCGAACTAAGCCAAGACCAGAGATCAAGCTTCGCCGGTGAATCGGACCTAGAGCTCTCCTTCTCTTTTTTTTTTTTTCCTTCACGCGATGATGGCTGTAACGCGGTGAGACCTGATGCTTCTTCTTCTTTCTTTTTTTTTTTTTTTCTTTTTTTTTTTCTTTTTTTTTTTTTTTCTTCTTCAATCAAACACATTTGGTTGAGGGTTGTTGGTGGGTTTGGATTTTTGATTCATTCGGATTTTTTGGTGGAGGTTGTGGTTTTGTTGAGGGCTGTTGGTGGTGGTGGTTGTGGTTGTGGATTTCTGGGTTTGCCGTTGGTGGTGGTGGAGCTGGGTGTTTTTGTAGCTGGGTTTGAATAGTAGGAAAAAAAAAAAAAAAAGGCGGATAGCAACCATATTCTATGTACTGTCAATGGGTGAGTCCATTATTTCGGCAAAAGGTGAAGTTAAAAACTAAGATACATAACTGAGTTTTGTGACCAAACAAAAGTGTTGGATTTTTTGAGTGATAGTGGAGTTTGAGTTATGAGTTATGGGTTTTGAGTTTGAGTTATGAAAACATAGACACCTCTAAACCAAACGGGCCCTAAATTTTAAAATTTTTTTTTTTCAATTAAAATGTTGATGTGTTATTAGACCTGTCAAACTACCTAGTCACTATCAATTTGGGTTTTTTGTCATGGGCTTAGAGAGTGGGAGAGAGGGAGGAGATAAAAAGAGGATGAGATTGAGAGAGAACAAGTCAAACATCGATGAAAGAAGAGATCAAGTGCAGAGCCACTGCCAATGGTGGTGGTGGCACAATCAATGGCTCAGCTTGTCCAATCATAATGCAGAGAGAGAGAGAGAGAGAGAAGGTGTTTTGATTTGGGTTTTGGGGATTCAAAGGGTTTTTTTTTTATTAAGTACTAGGTTGATTTTTGTCTCCACCGAAATTAGAGATTGGTAGATTTGATATTTGTGATGTTAATTTTTTTTTTCATATTTTTTAAATTAAAATTGAGAAAGTAATTTTTTTAATTTTTTTCAATAAAATGTTGATGTGTTATTAGACCTGTCAGACTACCTAGTCACTATTAATTTGGGTTTTCAGTCATGGGCTTAGAGAGAGAGAGAGAGAGAGAGAGAGAGAGAGAGAGAGGAGATAGAAAGATGATGAGATTGAGAGAGAACGAGTCAAACATTGAGGAAAGAAGAGATCGAGTGTGGAGCCACTACCAATGGTGGTGGTGGCGCAATCTATGGCTCAGCTTGTCCAATCACAATGCACAAAGAGAGAAAGAGAGAGAAAGAGAGAAAAGGTGTATTGATTTGGGTTTTGGGGATTCAAAGGGTTTTTTTATTAAGTACAGTATTAGGTTAATTTTTGTCTCCATTGAAATTAGAGATTGGTAGATTTGATATTTGTGATGTTATTTTTTATTTTTTAAAATTTTTTTTAAATTAAAATTGAGAAAGTAAATTATTTTAATTTTCTTTTTCAATTAAAATATTGATGTGTTATTAGACCTATTGAACTACCCAATCACTATCAACTTGGGTTTTCAGTTATGGGCTTAGAGTGTGAGAAGAGAGGAGAGAGAACAAGTTAGACATCGAGGAAAGAAGAGATCAAGTGTGGAGCCATTGCCAGTGGTGGTGGTGGCGTGATCTATGGCTCAACTTGTCCAATCACAGTGCAAAGAGAGAGTGAGAGAGAGAGAGTTTTGATTTGGGTTTTGGGGATTTAAAAGTTTTTTATTAAGTACAGTATTAGTTTGATTTTTTGTCTCTAATGAAATTAGAGATTGGTAGATTTGATATATGTCATGCTATTTTTTTTTTTTAAATTAAAATTCAGAAAGTAATTTTTTAATATTTTATTCAATTAAAATGTTGTGTTACTTTTAAATATTTATTGAAAAATTTATTATTTAATTATTATTCATATCATTGTTTAACATGTTATACGTGCATTCCGTGCATTTCATAGGCACTTTTTGTTAGTGAAATAACGGTAAAGGCTAAATCTAAAACAATTTCTAAAATTTAGGAATTAAGATAAAAACTCAAAAAAAATGTGGACTAGAGTGAAAATTGGCCAAAAATGTAAGGAAAAATACGCATTTTTGCCTTCTTAATTGTCATAAAAACAAACTCCTTGTAATTGTTAATTGTCACTTCAAGTGATAAAAAGAAGAGGCGGGAGAGGTTTGATTGATGGTAATATAATAATATTTTGCTTTACCAAATAAAGACAAAATTTTACCCAGAGTCCATGACATAGTATAGCAGGTACTAAGAGTATGCTAGACACGGATCTTTCTATCACAACTTTTTTTCCATGCTCATTGGGGCAACCAGTTGTTAGGCAGCTAGTCCTAAAAGTGATTCGTACGAAAGATTTTGTTTTTTTTATTTAAACGTGATTCACATTTTTTTTTTTTAGAAGAAAAAAAAGGTGATTCACATGAAAGTTTTTTTACACATTATAGTGGAGAATAATTTGCTGCCATTTTGGGATTGTTCTTTTCTTCCTTTTCATTTGCACATAAAGGTTTTTTTTTTTTTTTCTCTTGATAGCATTCGCACGAGAGTCGGTAACAACTTACAAATCTATTTTATATAAGGACAAAATTTAGATATAGTATTTTAAGTGTTGTTTGTTGAAAAAATACAAGTTTTTATCGCATACAAAACATATTCAACGAAAAATTAATAAATCTATTTCATTTGCAATTGATAACATATACTATGTAAGTTTCTAAATTTAAGGACAAGAAAGCGTACATTAGTGCGGTGAAATTCAAAAACAAAATATTAAAAGTACTTGGGAACACTTTTAATCTTCACTCTAATTCTACTTAATACCCAAGAAGTGTGGTCTCTCAATCAGTTTCTAAGGGGAGAATAAGAGAGTAGTTTACACTCACATACACACTATTTCATTCCTTAAGAAAACTCTTAAAAATTCCCTCTTATGAAATTCTGTATGTTTCTTTCCTTATATTTTACTGATTATCTAATTGGGTTGGCCTTTTGGACCATTCCAATTGGGTTTTAGTATGTGGCTTAGAGTGGGATCAAAAGGGAACAAATAAGACTTTAGCTCCAATGGGCCTTGGGTTTTTCTGTCAATTCTTGACAAGTCCAAAGTTATCATTAATTATATTCAATATCACTATATGAATATAATTGCACTCTAGGCTTTATTAATAAATTATATCCCAAAACTTTATTATAAATGCAACACCTTCATTAAAATATTCGTAGTAATACAAAGTTATGAATGTTGACTACCATTTTGAAGATTACTACATCTTAATCCTTAAGTACTCAGTTTAATCCTTTAAGTTATTCATCATATATTTATGAATTACTAAAGTATATATTTATGAATTACTAAAGTATATATTTATGAAATCAAATTTTATAAATATATACTTTAATAACTCTTTACTAAAGTGGTTGGACTCAACACCCTGAATAACCAAACTCATTAAAGTTATCTCAATGAAATATTTTATATCTCTATTAAAAGATTATGAATTTCATCTTAAAAATATATGTTTCATCAACATTAAATGCGGCTGCTCAACATACTGAGATTTTAATCGTGACTTTAGATCTCACTCCTGATATATTAAAGCAACTTACACCTCATGATCAAGTTTATTATTCTCTTAGGATTTAGAGTTGATGTAAATAGAAGTCATAAGATTTATTATTCATTTGACTATCATTAAGAAAATAATAAATCTCACAGCGGTCTAGTTAATATGTCTTTACTCTTAAAATATATCAACATATCAACTAGAAGTCTTCATTTCTATGATTAAGACAAATCATTTTAGTTGATATGTTATAGTTTTCGCAGATGAAATACCCAATTTCATCACCGACTACGAACTAAAATTCTAAGTTTACAAAGAACTTGTGACTTATATCTATTGTGACTAAATCACATACTATGCAACTCATGGACTAAGATAATGTTCCATTAATTCATTTATAAATAGTCTCATATAATTAAACAATTTAATTATTTATGACATGCCAATAAATTGGATTTTAAGACATGAACCCCAACAATCTCCCACTTGCCCTCAAAGACAATTTACCATATATCCCATACTTATCTCCCTTTAGAGTAATTCATAATCAATCTAAGGCAAGGTTTGGATACAAGTTTTAGCCAGATTTATTGCATAAATTATTTTTTTTCTACTACTAATTCTCACATACTCATATCTCTCTAATGAGATAATACTTACGCTTAATGTGTATTTTCACCACCTAAGATGAACATATATCTTGAAGTCTAACTTCATGAATCACAATTAAACTACAAGTCAGTATTTGTACATTCAGTAACTATCAAAACCTTACTTTTGGTGGATAAGCACATAATCTCTCATTCTTCTAATATATTTGAGTATATGCTTTACTTCCACTAAATTAAGCAATCTTTGATTCAATTAATATTTGCTTTCCATGTTCACCGCAAAATAGATATTTAGCCTAGTATATAGCATAGCATAAAGATCTCCTATCGATATGGTATAAGGAACCATCTTAATAGGCTCTTCCTTTTATATGTCTTAGGACTATAGTCCTTTATAAAGGAACTTTAAACTTAAAAGGAAAGAATCATTTCTTGAAGTATTACATGTTATACTTGGCTACAATTTAATCTATTTAAGCAGTTTGAGATAGACTCAACATTCTAATTTATGAATTTTAACAAAGTTTAATTCTTAGGATGTGACTAGTCTTTCCCAAATACTTTATATCAAACTAGACTAGACAACAAAAAAACTTTATTGATGACAATAATTCTACATCATTCTAAGTTATTAGAATGTCATCAACATACATTAAGAGATTTATTATTCTATATAGGTTTTACACACATAAGGCCTTTTATTGCTTGATCAAAATCAAACAATTTGATTTCTTGATCAAAAATGATATTTTATGATTCATATGCTTGCTTTAGTCCAATAAATAGAATTTAAGCAACTTGCATACTAAAACCTTACTGGTTATTTGCTATGTAAAAGTCTAGTTACATCACATAGATGTCTTCCTCAAGATTGCTACTAAAAGAAGCTTTCTTGATATCTATTGCTATATTTCATCCAAATAAAATATAATGGATAAAAGAATCTAGATAGAGTCAAACTTGACTATTGGCGAAAAAATCTTTTCATAGTCGAACTATTTAGAAATTTCTTTCTAAATAAATCTTTTCACCGCTAGTCTTGACTTTAAAGGTTTGCACCTTCAAATCTATCAATCTCATTTTTCTTGTAGACCTATTTGAGTAGAATAGGCTTAATGCCACTAGGTGCCTCTACAAGTTCAAGACTTTAAATAGAATCTAATTCTATTCACATAACCTTGATCCAGTAATCCATATTCATATCATCTATTGCCTTCATGTAGGACCAAGGATCAAGTTCATATCCTTATGGAATGACTTCAAAAGTTTATCCCAAAAGAATGAATTTATTTGGTAATTGAAAATCCTCCCACTACGATATTGTACCGGTGTACTAGCTATATATATATATATATATATAGAATAATGTCTTGTGGTGTATCTAATACAATCATCTCATTTCTAAATGTATTTTATAGCTATCTTACAACTAATTCTGACATTTTTCTTCTAGAATAATTCTATGTTTAGCTTTAAGATTATTCACATAGTCATCATCAAGAAACTTTGTATTTGTACTTTACAAACATTTTGTCATCTTTATGACTACCAAAATAATCTTCTGCAATTCCTTTTGGATACCCAACATAAACACACATTTTTCTAATCTTTTGATTTCAATTTGTCAGATTTCCTTTCTAGCACAAGTGCTAGACATCTCCAAAAATGGAAGTATCATATACTAGGTTTTCACCCAATCCATAATTTGACAAATGTCCTAGGAACAAACTTTTGAAATCAATTTTAGAAAATGTATTGTAATATATGGAGTATATCTCCAAAAGAAATAAGCAACTAGAAATACTTATCATGTACTTTACTATTTCTAAAAGATTCTTATTCCTCCTTCATATATGCTATAACTATTCCTTTAGAAAAGGAGCCCTAGATCATATTATCCTCTAAATAGAATTCATAGACTGAGAATATAACAAAATAATGGTTATAAAAACCCATTTTTCACCAATCTTGAATATCATTTAGATTAATAATATCTAGACATAAGTGCCAAAACATACAATACCAAAGGATGTAGACTTTCTCTTTAAAAAGTAAAACATATAAATTTTCATCTAGAAAACAATCACAGACAATGCTTAGCTTTACCAAAATAAAAACACTTTCCTTTTGGTCATACTTTTGAGTCTAATTTCCTTTTGGCAACTACTGGCCGGGGCAACTAGTTTGTTCAACTGTTTGGTATTATAATTCTTCTTCTTACCACCCTTACCTTTCGGTCTAGGCTAAGAATTTGAATTAAATCAAATTGATCCTAGCCTTTGCTTTTAGGATGTCTTCCATTGCATATAACTCACTCATCAATTCAGATAATATAAAAAGAATTTACTTATTTTTAAAACAATCTAAATTAATCAAATGATTTTAACAAGGACTTATTGATTATATCCATATGAGACTAACATTTATTCTCTACATCCAAGAATTCCAATTCATTTAAAAATGAAAATATTTTCCTAAAATGACTTAGAATTGGAACTCCTTAAGATTTTCTTAGCACTCAAAATGATTCATACCAAAACTCTCATTTAGACTTAATATAAAGTCTAAGTCTAGTACTAACTCTTGCATCTCATGTTGTAGCACAATTGAGATAGAAGCCGATGAAACATTTTAGCATTTCAATGGAGACTATGATCATATCATAAGTTATCTTCCATCAATGCATCATGCATAGGAAATTATGACAATGCTGAATCAAAACATATTTATGTACTTCGACTCCTTTAAGTACCATGTCCAAAATTATTTCTTAGTTAATGTGATTCAATTAAAATAATAGCTAGAGAACAAAATTTATGACAACTTTATTTTGAGACTATGAGCATAATTACAAGGACATTATATTTTGCATCCATAACCATATAATATGGAAACCGAAAGCCATACTATACTAGGTGCAATGACAACCTAATCCTGCAATTAATATTCCTCGGTAGTGAGATCATACCAATCACTATGATCAGATGAGAATTATTCTCATTATTAATGCTATTATGGTAACTCTTACCAAACAAAAATAACTTGCCACTCTTCCTTTAGCCTTTAAGTAATAATGACATAGCTCCTTTAGGAGGTTAACATTACACTTAGTCTAGTGTACACCATTATCTAGAATCATGTGTAGCCACATTTCATCTCCCTTATAGTGTTTAAACTTGTAGTGCCATGAAACAAAGCACCCTCCTTTGGGATCGCGAGGCATATACGCCAAGACGAGGTGCTTGTTCACACTACTTTAAATGGGTAAGTTCAATCTTGCAGTACTATAAAGTAAACACTCTCCTTTGAGATCGCGAGGCATATACGCCAAGACAAGGTGCTTACCCACACTACTATGAACCGATAATGGAGGCTGTGAGATCCAACCCTTATATCTCTCTCCCACTAGAAATTTTAAAACAAGTGGATTGTCTTGAAAACATTGTGATCTCATCACAATTTTAACCCTACACATCAGATGTGTTTAATTGTTTAAATTCGATGTGATCTAACTAAGTCATGTCACAATAGCATAACAAACATTTGCGTAATCACAAAGAAGTTTAACCTTGTAATCCGTGAAGTAAATACATTCCGCATGGAATGCAAGGCTCTAGGCCAAGACAAGGTACCTATCCACATTACAATAAACTTAACAAAAGGGTTATTTCAGCACTCCTACTCGTTATTTGGGCTTTTCTTTAAATAATTGTCATCTCATCACAATTAATAACCTTGCACTTGTTAAAGACTCTAATCTCATTAGAATCACAAACTAAAATGGAAGTCCTAAACTATTTAGGATTCCTTAAACACTAATGAATCAAAAATTAGTTATATAGGACTCTATCCTTAACTTAATTGATTAAGAATTCTAATCTCATTAGAAACTATATTCCTTTTAATTAAGCTTTAATTTCATTAAAACTTCTAATTAAAATAAATTAAGGACTTTCAATCATACAACAATTCCGATCTTATTAGAAAGTTTCTCAAAAGAGAGGTCCTAAACAACTTAGGACTAAGAGTTCTATTTAACTAACATCTTTGATCTCATTAGGTCTTTTAGTTAGATAATGATTAGTAAATGTCCTTAACTTTTAAGGACCATAAAAATTAATCATTTTAAATAGAACAATGTGTAATCTCATCACACATAACCTTACACTTTAATCTATGTTTTAATACTTAGTGAAATTTCAAAAACAATTCATTTCAATCGGTAGAATTTATTTCTTGATCGATCGAAATCTTCATCAAAAAATTTTCAAGTTTCTGGATGACTCGATCAGTACCCGATTCCTATTTGATCGATCGAAAAGGCAAATTTGATCGATCAAAAGGAATTCTCGATCAGACAAAATTTTAATAAATTCAGCATAAACAATCTGCCTAATTCAATTGACTCTCGATTTCTGTTTGATCGATCAAAAAGGAACATTTGATTGATCGAAGGGAATTCTCAATTGGTCAAAAAATTGAAAAATTCCTCACAAAGTCTTGGGTTGACTCGATCGCTACTCGATTGATCGAAAGGAACATTCGATCGATCAAAAGTGATCCTGGATCGATTGAAACTGAAAACTAAATTTTTCAAAGTTTCTAGCAACCGTTTTTTACGTTTCACTTGAACAAAGCATAGTTTCTTAATCACATCAAAAAGAGATTGAGATCAAAACTGAATTCCATTGATGTTATAGCCTTAAAGTTGAATTTAACATACTTAATATCAAACTTAAACAACATCATAACATCAATATCAGTTTTTATAAAACAATAATTTCAACAACCATGCAGAAAATTGAATGTAGAATCTCCTAACATTATGAAATTACTATCTTTAATTCCAAAACTCACAAAACCTGTTATACAAATTCGAAATTGAAGACCGCTCTGATACCAACTGTTGGAAAAATACATGTTTGTATCGCATACAAAACATACGCAACGGAAAATTAACGGATCTACTTCATTCGCAATTGATAACATATACTATGTAAGTTTCAGAATTTAAGAACAAGAAAGCGTACCTTAGTGCTGTGAAATTCAAAAAAAAAATATTAGAAGTACGTGGAAACACTTTTAATTTTCAATCCCATTCCACTTAATGCCCAAAAAGTGTGGTCTCTCAATCAATTTCCAGTGGGAGAATAAGAGAGTAGTTTACACTCACATACAAACCATTTCATTCCTTAAGAAAACTCTTAAAAATTCTCTCTTATGAAATTCTATATGTTTCTCTCCTTATATTTTACTGATTATTTAATTGAGTTAGCCTTTTAGGCCATTCTAATTGGGCTTTAGTATGTGGCTTGGAGTGTGACCAAAAGGGAACAAATAAGACTTTAGCTCAAATAGGCCTCGAGCTTTTCTATCAATTCTTGACAAATCTAAAGTTACCATTAATTATATTCAATATCATTATATGAATATAATTGCACTCTAGGCCTTATTAATATATTATATCCTAAGACTTTATTATACATGCAATCCCTTCATTAATATTTGTAGTAATACAAAGTCATGAATGTTAACTGCCAATTTGAAGATTACTACATCTTAATCCTTGAACCCCGGTTTAATCCTTTAAGTTATTCATCATATATTTATGAAATCCAATTTCATAAATATATACTCTAGTAACTCCTTACTAAAGTGGTTGGGCCCAACACTCTGAATAACTAAACTCATTAAACTTATTTCAAGAGAATATTTTGTATCTCTGTTAAGAGATTATGAATTCCATCTTGAGAATGTATGTTTCATCAACATTAAATGTGGCTGCCTAACATACTGAGGTTTTGATCGCGACTTTAGATCTCACTCTTGATATATT
Source organism: Quercus suber (assembly GCF_002906115.3). Lineage (NCBI taxonomy): Eukaryota > Viridiplantae > Streptophyta > Magnoliopsida > Fagales > Fagaceae > Quercus > Quercus suber. The sequence continues at coordinate 76,112 of NW_027070255.1, forward strand.
AAAGTAACCTACACCTCATAATCAGGTTTATTATTCTCTCAGGATTTAGAGCTGATGTAAATAGAAGTCGTGAGATTTATTATTCATTTGATAGTCGTTAGGAGAATAATAAATCTCACAGCGGTCTAGTTTAATATGTCTTAACTCTTAAAATATATCAACTAGAAGTCTCCACTTTCATGATCAAGACAAATCATTTTAGTTAATATGTTATAGTTTTCGCAGATGAAATGCCCAATTTCATCACCGATTACGAACTAAAATTCTGAATTTACAAAGAACTTGTGATTTATATCTTCTGTGACTAAATCACATAAATCACGTACTATCCATCTCATGGACTAAGATAATGTCACATTATTTCATTTATAAATAGTCTCATATAATTAAACAATTTAATTATTTATGACATGCCAATAAATTGGATTTTAGGGCATAAGCCCCAACAGTTCCTTAGATTTATCTCTTAAGATTCAGTCATGTGACTACTTAATTGAAAAATACACTTTCATCCCTTGAAAAAAAATCCACATAGCAAAATTTTAGGAGAAGAGCCTAAGTAACAACACCTAAGTATTGTATCTAAGACTTATCCTTTATAGAAATACTAGTGTGGATGGCACGTGCAAGACATGTGTTACTTCTTGAATGAGAAAATTAAAATAAAATTTTTATTTGAGGAAGTATAAAACAATATACATATAAAATATATATTATACAAAGTTAATCTCATTCGTATAAGAATTTTGATACCTATTTGCTAAAGGCAATATCCACTCATTAAAAACTTTTAAGAATGATAACGAATATTATCATCTTTCAACAATAAGCAACTGAGTTTTGCTAAAATCTTGTCACAATATTTAAATTTTCACAATGAATGATGTCATATGCTACAATTGAAACTCTTCATCAAATACTTTCAACCATACAAAATGAAAATTTTGTCATTCATACTTTCTTCTTTATCATTCTACATGAGTTTAGGTGCCATCTTTAGCTTAATTAGTTTTTAATGAACACCCATTTTTGGCAAGAAAAGAAAAGAAAAGAAAAAGATAACAAAAGACATGTGTCATCGAATTTTTTATTAGATAAATTATAAGTTTCAAATATATAAACCTAAAAAATTGATGCTCTCTAGGTAACAAATAAAACACCTTATATTACCATTCCAACTTTCTAAGCATTATTACCATTTAAAACTCAAAATACATGAAGAAAATTGTTGAGATGTTAAAATTTAGTGAGAGTATTTTAGATATTACAGAATAGAATATTTTAAAAATTATAAGCTTTCATTGGAGTTTAATTGAGAAAATAAAATTATGATATATTTATATATATATATGATCTGGCACAATTTTTCTTTTAATTTTAAATAATAAAATATGACACATCAAATNGGACAACATTTTCATAATACTTTAAAACTTTGTTATATTTTACTTTAATTTGTAAATAATTGACATCTTAGCAGTTGTGGTAATATTGTAACAATAACAAGATGTCTTAACATTTTCACAAGAGAAATGCTATGCCCACAACATTTTCATTACAAATCATAAGTAGTAAGTTGTTACAGGTGGGTAAAAAAGTAATTTCATTAGTAAGTTTAAATTAGAATAACAATTTACCACCTAAGATTTGTTATAAAAATTTTGTGAAAAATTTTGTGGATATAATATATTTTTTTTCACAATACCTTTATTTTTAGTTATGGTTGGTCCCAGTATGATATTTTATTATTTTATTTTGATATATAAGAAATTAACACGGTTCTTTTTATGTATAGAAAATGGTGTGTTAAAAATGTAAGAAGCAAAAATACAAAAAGTTAACTCAAGAAACTTGCTTGTGAAATAATGAATTTTAGCTCAATAAAATTGACAAAAAAAATTCTAGAAATACAAAAAAATATCACAATATTTTCACAATACCTTTATTATTTTTTTTTTTTATGTAATTGATTCCAATATGATATATATATATATATATATAACTAATAAGGAACTAACACTTTAAAAATTGAGAAAATATTGTGATAATTTGATGTGTCATATTTTATTATTTTAAAATTTAAAAGAAAAATTGTGCCAGATCATATATATATATATATATATATAAAGCAAAGAGAAAAGTTTCAAACCAAATTGGGCGTTTAAATAAATTTAAAAAAAAAAGGGCTAGAACAAAAGAGATAAATTGTGAGTTTTGCCTTAGTTTATTGAACAAACCAAAAAGTTACTGTAGAAAAGCTATTGACTCTTTTTATATATAGAAAATACAAATAGAAGAGTGCTACGTCCACAATATTTTCACAACAAATCATATGAAGTTAGTTGTTATTGGTTCAAATTTGAACTTACCATTGACATTACTTTTTTGCCCCAACAACGAAAGAAAATTGGTACCATAAATGTCTGTCCTTAACCTTAAAAGTCAAAATTAGGGACAGAAGAGATTGGGATATTTCCTGTATGACTGCTTAAAAGGAAAAGTTAACATTTATTAAAGCATTCGCATTAATTTGTGAAAATATTTCATTCTATTTTAGTATAAGAACTTACTTTTTCTATTTTATGTACTTTCTTTTTAAAACACCACATATCATATTATCTATTTTACACTACATTTCATTTAAAATATAATTTTTTTTCTTGTTTTTTAATTTTTTTTTCCCTTTTTCACACTGAAAAACCATATCCATTCTCTTTCTTCATCTTTCATCCTCAAGATACATAATTAAAAAAAAAATAAACAAATAAATGCAAAATGAATAGTGTTAGCATAAATTTCTAAATTTACACAATTACTATAGTAAACGTGTAAATTTACATAATTATACAAAGACTGATGTGAGACATTTTTAGGCAATACTATGTAAATTCTACACATTTTTTCTATTATATACCACTGATGGGAATGCTCTTAGTAAATCATATTTGGAAATTTATATGGGAAAAGAAAAAAAAAAAGTAATTAATGTTTTGATAGTTTTTTCAATTTCCCATGAAAGTAATATAAAAACTTTACTAAAGTGATTCATTAAAAATTACTCTAAAGGCGCCTGTTAACATGACCCTTATTTAAAAAGAGCTGATTAATTAGCATTTATGACAAAAGTTGTATCTTAGACCATAGACATAATTTTTGCCACAATTTTGAAGTTGTCAATTGGGATTAATGAACTGTCATTTTTACATGGACGCATCCAATTTTTGCTGTCTTAACCAATTTTGGAATTTAAGGTGAAAACTTTAAGCGGAACCTTTTTCTCATCTTATATTTAAATATTAATTAAATAACATTTATTTAAAATCTATTTTTCTTGCTTTTTATTGTTTTTTCTTTAATACTAATAACAAATTAAAAAAAGTCAAACTGATTGAATATATATATATATATAGATATTGTAGGGACCCAGTTTGGATTGACCCTGAGTGATGGGTTTTCAGCCCAATAAGCCCAAACAATACATTTATAGAGAGTGGGGAAACTTTACTAAAGTGATTTATTAAAAATTACTCTAAAGGGGCCTGTTAACATGACCCTTACTTAAAAAAAGCTGATTAATTAGCATTTATGACAAAGGTTGTATCTTAGACCATAGACATAATTTTTGCCACAATTTTGAAGTTGTCAATTGGGATTAATGAACTGTCATTTTTACATGGACGCATCCAATTTTTGCCGTCTTAACCAATTTTAGAATTTAAGGTGAAAACTTTAAGCGGAACCTTTTTCTCATCTTATATTTAAATACTAATTAAATAACATTTATTTAAAATCTATTTTTCTTGCTTTTTATTGTGTTTTCTTTAATACTAATAACAAATTAAAAAAAGTCAAACTGATTGAATATATATATATATATATAAAAGATGATTCCCTTCTTTCAACTAGACCTTTATGTGGTTCAAAAATCCTCATTAATGAAGGTTAACTTCATTTAGAAATAAGGTCATAAATGTCAAATAACAAATTTCATTTTGAATTCAAAAAAAGAACTCCTAAAATTTAGGAATTTTTTTCCCCTTCACCTTCAAAAAAGAAATTACATATTGCTTATCTCTGAAGTTTATTCTTTTTGTTTATTTGAAAATTAAAAATATATATTTCTAAATTATAATAAAAGCAAATTATTAACATTTACCCAAAAAAATAAAAGAACCTCTAAGCCCGCCCAAATGTGGATCAATAGGATATCACATCAACCCACGTATTGTTAAGAGAAGAGCTAAGAGGTGCACTGATATCAAATAAATTACTATAGGGCTAAACTGTAAACGTGCATCAGTGTATCCAAAGAATATGTATTTATATTAGTTGAAATACACTCATCTCATTGATTGTTACATTAGTTTTTATACTTTATGTTGTAAAAATTGTAATTACTTTAACTTAAAAAAAAAAAAAAAAAACCATTGATAAAAAGTATATATTTTTATTTATTGACTAATATTTAGGGTTCTATTAGTTAAAATTTGGAGTCTTCTTTCACTTGGGAGCCTTAAGCTATAGCCTAAGCACCTTCTGGGTTGAGCCGGCCTTGGATGCATCATTTTTATTTACTAGCAATGGGCCCGCGCTATGCGCTAATAATGCTATAAGCTGCTATGTGAGAATGTAATATAGAATATTTGAAATATTTTAAAGTAATAACATGAAGTAATTTTGCGATAACATGAAGAAGTTTTTATTAAATTGATGATGTAATAAAAAAAAATTAAGGGGGTGAAGAATTTAGACTATATAATGAATGTTATTAAATTAGAAATTAGTTATTATGTGGTGTAATAAGTTGATTATTTGTTTAATCATAGTTTTTGTTTCTTCAATGCATTGGAGTTAGCATAGTTTTTCTATTTTATTTTATAATATAATGTTAATGTTTAGTTGGCTTATAGAAATATCATAAAAAATTTATGATGTCGCGTTTACATTATTAAAGTATAATAGTGGTAGGTTAAACACTCAGTGAAAATAATAATATCCTACTAATATAATTTTATTATACTCTAAAACATGTAAAAAAAAAAAATGTGAGGTGGAAAGCTAAATTAAAAATTACTCGAATAAAGCACCATATGACAGAACTGCATAGTCTCCCAAAAAAACATATAAAATACTTTATATATATATATATATATGGTCATGCTAACGAGTCCCCTTATAATATTGGTTAACAATCTATTTTAGGAAAGTTTTGATACCACTTTTATGGGAAATGAAAAAAACTGTCAAAACATTAATTGTATTTTTTTCTTTTTCCATAAAAACTTTCTTTAAACTGATTATTAACCAATGCCCTCAGGGCATTTGTTAGCATTTTTCATATATATATATATATATAAAGTTAGTGCACATCTATAAATAATTAATATGTGTTTTTTTTTTATTGACACATTCAATGAACTCAAAATTTGATATAAATGCAAATTTTGATAACGTGAAAGCTTGAGAGCGATTTAAGGAATGTGCCACTTAATAAAATTTCGTGCTCTTTATATATATATATATATATAATATAGAAATTCTACTTTAGCTTAATCTAAGTATATATGTGTGTGAAACTCTTTTTTGGAGACTTAAACTCCCACTTTTGCCCCTCACGTCCTACAAACACTTGTGCCGCAGTAATCTCTTGCTCTTCCTAAAGTTAGTATAGTAAATTCATTTTTATTTTTTAGATAATCCGATGATTGCGTGTGGATGTTAGACTTCGTGCTCTAAAATTATTAACGGAGAAAAATGTGGTGTACGAATGAGATGATATCAGTTACAAGCTAGGAATGGAGAAGGGCACGTGACAAGTGACAACGACAAATGACAGCCAAATACGAGAGAAGTTTATACGAATGTTGGAGAAACCAACACGCGTGAGAAATCTGAATGGACGTAATCGAAGATACTTACATGTTTGTCGTTGACTGCAATTCAAGTCCAAAGTCCAAACAGTCCCTTGGAGTTGGGAGGACAGACCGAACGAAAATTTAGAATTCCACACCCCCAGTGACAATGTGCACGTTACTTGGTGCTCCTATTTCTGACTTTGAAGTTTAGTTTTGCCTGCTCGCTGTCTTATTCCCTTTTCCATTATTCAAGCTCACCTTCCACCCAAATTCAGGGACATACTCATTCAGTCGTTCATTTGGTTGAAGTATTGAAGATTTGGTTGTGAATCTTTCTTACACAGTGAGTTTTTTCATCTGGGTTCTCTTTGGTTCCTGGGAAAATTGATGAAGTCTACATATATTAGATTGGTGATGTGATTGTTCATGAGTAATTATAAGTTGGGTTGATTTTCTTTTAACCATTTTTTTTTCCCTGAAGAACAAAAGAAATGGAATGCATATGATTTCAGTTTTCCATTTCTGCTATGTTCCTATCGTTTCTTTTCATTTGCTATTGATTCCGAACCAGCAATAGAACTCTTCCTTTGTTGTTGCTTGGAATTACTATCTAAGATGTGAGTGATTTAGTGGAATTCGCAGTTAGTCAAATAATCAGATATTAAATTTGACTTTTCTTTATATGATTGTATATTGCTTCTTCTATATAAGAATATAGCTGAATGTGCAGTCAAATAAAAGTGATAATTTAGTTCAATGAATCCCAACCCCCTGGGCAGAAACTTTAGAAAATGATTCAATTGTGCTGAGGACCTGTCTGGTTTCAAGTTAAAGATTCTGGGATTGCTGTCATATTTGAGGTTGTTTTTTTGGGTCTTGAAGGTTTCAACTTTAATATTAGTTATTAAGTTGTTATTATTTCTGAGTTGGTTGATTGGAATTTTATGGTTTGCTTGGTTATTTATCAAATTTTGGATCTTTCACTTCACAATTTCACTGTTCAGCATACTGCTTCACAATTCAATGTATACTGCAGGTATCTGAATCTTCAATGGCGGCAATACTGGCTTCTCACAGCTGTTATTGCTGCAATATGGAGTCAATAAACCAAGGAAGAACACTACACAACCTCAGTTTCTCAAGCTCAATTTCTGCTCATAAAGCTTCAAAGTTTGACAGATCAACACACAAGCCACCTAGGACTGATAAGTTTTACAAGTTTGATGTGAAAATGAAAAAAACAGAATCAGTACCCTCGAAATTAGTTACCAATGGGCGAGCTGTTAAAATGGTACCAGCTAGAGAAGTAATGAAAAGAAAGACTCCATCCACTAATAAAGTAGATGTAGTAAATGGTTCAAGGCAAGTTGTTAATGGAGCAAATCTAGTTAGAAGAAAATCTACTCAATCCCTTGTAAAAACCCCAAAAGCTAGGGATTCCAAAGAACTCCCACCAGTGGAGGAGCTGAAGGTTTTGCCCTCAGATGAAGGTTTCAGTTGGGCAAATGAAAGGTATAATTCCGTGCAAAGGAGTATAGATGTTTGGTCTTTTGTTCTATCTTTGCGTGTCCGTGTTTTGTTTGACAATGCAAAATGGGCATATATGGGAGGCTTCACAGAAGATAAGCAGGTGAATTGTGGAACTTTACTGCAGCTGTTATTGCTTTCTGCTATGCTGACTCCTAATCATGATGACATAATACAGAGAGTTTTTTACACTAATTTTCTCATTCTGGGCCTGATCTCCAATTAGTTTTGGTTTCATTGCACCTCGTTTTTCGTTTTGCCTCAAGTTTTTATAAGATTTCTTCTATATCAGAAAAAAAGAAGGCAAAAGACTGCCTCATGGCTAAGGGAGTGTGTGCTGCAGCTTGGTCCAACTTTTATTAAACTTGGACAATTGTCTTCAACAAGGTCAGATCTATTCCCAAGTGAATTTGTGGATGAGCTTGCAAAGTTGCAGGTATATTTTGATTTCTAGTGTAACAATTCTAAACATGCTATGTCTACTCACATCTTTATGAATTAAAATGCAGACATACTGATATCTACATGATATGATAATCCTTAATTTTTTATTTTGTCTTACTGAATGTATATGATTTGTAAATATAATTCAGGATAAGGTCCCTGCCTTCTCACCAGTGAAAGCAAGAAGATTCATTGAGAGTGAGCTTGGAGCTCCCATCAACATATTGTTTAAGGAATTTGAGGACCAGCCAATTGCTGCTGCTAGTCTTGGTCAGGTGTTTGATTCATTTCTATATGTTGTACTTGATTAGTCAATGCTTGCAAATTGTTAGAAGTTTGTCTATGATGTTTCACTTTAAGTAGCTTGAAGTATGTTATGATAAAATGTGTATATCATACACAACATTAAGACAATCCTCAGAAAAATCTGGATACATAGGACAGTTTTAGAGAAGGCAAAAAAAAAAAAAAAAAAACTATTGATGGAATGATGGTAGCCTTATCTTCTCTTTCTTTAATGGAGGAAAACTTGGAAAATTCTGATGGCTGCTCTTATCTTTCTTTTTTGTTGAGGTTTATTGCTTCTACTTCTATGCTCATTTAAGTCATAATTTATCAAGTTAGGACCATTCATGATTTCTTTAGATTGGTTATCTGAATATTTATTTATTCCTTGAGAGTTTTCACTCTTGCTGATTAAAATTTGAGAATCCTGTCTCTAGGTCCATCGGGCTATCCTTCATAATGGAGAGAAAGTAGTGGTGAAAGTTCAGAGACCTGGTCTCAAGAAGCTTTTTGACATTGACTTACGTAAGTAATGCACATTTTCATTCTTACCATGGTGATTTTTAGTTGCTTGTCATTACGGTATAATAGATGTTGTTGCTTGTTGTCTCATTTCCTTTTTTTTTTTTCTTTCGTCTTATGGTCTCATCAGTCTTTTTTAGTATAAATTATTTTTAGATGTGTAGTAGACCTGTGAAAAGTTCTCTTATATTCATTTAAGAAAACATGTATACAGAACTGTTTACTAGTGGTAAACCTTTCAGCTTTTATCAATTTGGAATTGCAAAGGTTCTTTGATATTATATTGCACCATAGAACTTTGAATCGTTACTGGGAGTTGACTGCACAAAAAGGTACCCATGATAATTGTAATTAGAGAGTTACTGCAGGTGTGACTTTTTGACATGATTAATAATGGGGTTAAGTTTTTTGTTGACAACCCAAATGATGGGATTTTGAGTGAGACACGACAGAAAACACCTGCAGTGAATGCTGATTATCAAAGATCAATCTTCGTGCAGTCATATGGATGAAATTTTATTGACTGGCTGCTGTCAGGCGTTGTAAAATTATAGATCTGGTTAAGTGACATGCTTTCATATTTGTTGTATGTATTTTTGTGAAGACTCATTGGAATTCAGCAGTTTTAGGTGTTTATCATAATCTTTGCTGCTATCATTCAGGAAATCTAAAGCTAATTGCAGAGTATTTTCAGAGAAGTGAAACTCTTGGTGGTCCAACAAGAGATTGGATCGGCATATATGAAGAATGTTCCACGTAAGTAGTAAGCTTCTATTAGTTGCTATGTTAATTTCTTAACAGATGCATTTTAGAGTTACAGTATGATGTAAATCGCATAAGCAAAGAGATAGGAACTATCTCTCTGTTAATTTGCCTGAGCACCCCAGATCCAAAGTAATGGCCAATACTCGCGTTTGTTGATGAATCTTATTTTATAATGATGCTTAAGATTCTGTTAGATTTTTGATACGTACTTAACAAATTTATTCATGAAAGAAAAAGTTTCAATGCTCCCCTTTGTAAGTTTGTATGCTCTAAAGATATTCTTGGGCTTGTGTTACTTACAGGATTTTGTATCAAGAAATTGATTACATAAATGAAGGGAAGAATGCAGATAGATTCCGCCGAGATTTTCGAAATATAAAGTGGGTCCGAGTACCTGTATGTTTCTTGCATCAAGACTAAAGAGAACTAATGCTTACATCATATAGATTTTCTATTTCCATCTGATTGCTTATGACTACATAACTAGGGACTTAAAGAATTTATAGAAAGTATAATATGTATGTTTAAAACTTTATTTACTTTGATAAATTTTTTTTTTTTTTTGGCCTTATAGCTGGTTTATTGGGATTATACTGCTTCAAAGGTGTTAACCTTGGAGTACTTACCAGGTTAGAATCTGAACTTATGCATTTATTTTGGTTTAAGAGGATATTGCTTGTTCTACATTTAAGCCACCTTATTGTTTTTATTTTGGTGTGAAATTGGCTTTATTGTCACTTTCATGGCCAGGGATTAAGATAAATCGGCTAGATATGCTAGATTCACGGGGTTATAATCGGTCACGAATATCATCACGTGGTATTGAAGCTTACTTAATTCAGGTCAAGTTTCTTCTTATCTATACCAACTAATATGATTTAATTGTTCCTGATTTTGAATACAATGACTATTTTGTACTTGAAGCATTGCATAAATTCCTCAACATGCCTCTTTTAATTTTTAGACTACAATTTGATGTATGCATTAGTTGCTTTCTCATATTAGTGTACTAGTGTTTCAGTTACTGGAGTTTTCCCTTTTATTTTTTCAGATACTAAAAACTGGTTTCTTTCATGCCGATCCTCATCCTGGAAATCTTGCTATTGATGTGGATGAAGCAATCATCTACTATGATTTTGGTATGATGGGAGAAATCAAATCTTTCACCCGGGAGAGACTGCTTGAACTTTTCTATGCAGTTTATGAGAAAGATGCAAAGAAGGTCTGCTTTCAATCTTTTAACATCATCATATGAAGCAAACCATTTATGGCCTTTTTTTGTTCATTTGTTTATATTCTGGTAATTAATCTTTACTAATTCTTCCCTCAACATGCAATGCCTGGAATGTATTTACTTTCAACCTATATCATGTCTTTCTGTGATGCAAAGATATTCAGGAATGCTGCACCCCCAATTATGAAGTTTGCATTATGTATGCAAAACATAGATAATAGTTATAGCTTTAATGATATTCACAATGAATCTCCCATTGCCAAATATTAGCATCATTCTTATATTAATATGCATGAAAAGGTCTGTAAAAATCCTTACTCTCAACTGGACATGTATATGAATATTATACGAAATAATTTTGTGCAAATTTTTCTTACATTACAATTAATAGTTTTAAATAGCTGAAGCAAATAGTCTTTTTCATTTCAAATATATCTTTTCTACATAGGTGGTTTAAGCATTAACATACTACATTATTATGCAATAAATGTCAATAGAAACACTTCAAGTACATTAGCTTGCCAGGTTTTGCTGTATTGGCTTAAACTGACCAGCAGCAACCATGCAGGTGATACAAAGCCTTACAGATCTTGAAGCACTCCAGCCCACAGGAGACATGTCGTCGGTAATGGTCTTGCTATACCTAGCAACATTTAGAACAGAATTGATTTCTAGCATATTTGGGCTTCAAAGAAATTGGTATCATTCATCTCAGAAGTTAACCTCTCTTTTTCCCTATTCCTAGGTTAGGAGATCTGTGCAGTTTTTCTTGGATAATTTGTTAAGCCAAACACCAGATCAGCAGCAGACTTTGGCTGCAATTGGGGAGGTATGCAAGGATTTTATTAAAAAACATAGAACCATGTAAAACCTTAAATGATAAATTTGTGAATAATGGTAAATCACAACCCAGGCTGTATTTTATCCTTATAAAATTTGAGCTAATGTTGACTCCATATTTAAAATGGGGCAGAGAAACATATTAAAACCAGATATGATTGTGCTGACCACAAATTAATCAGGATCTTCTTTAGAGACAAGAAGGATATTATAGATATTTTGTTTGTTTTAATTTGTCTTTTTATGGTTCTGAGAAATTAAAATGTTCGAAAATAGATTAAAAATAAACTGAAACTGCTGGTATAATTTTTATTAAAACATTTAAAGTCACATATATGCCTAAGAATTTCAATTTATCTCCCTTGTACAGTTTTAATCTATAGCAGGGAGGCATTTCCCTATTTAATCATGTTCTGTATACAATGCATACTGCTCTGGTATGCATGTGAAAAAAGAAAAAAAAGAAAAAAAGAAAAAAAAATGCATACTGCTCTGGTATGCATGTGAAAAAAAAAAAAGAAAAAGAAAAAAAGAAGCGAGACTTTGACTGATATGTATCAAATATCAAAGGAAGAATTGACGTGATAGGAAAGAAACTATATCATCTTCTCAAATTTATCAAGCTTCTTCACCCTTTGCATGGACCTAACAAGCAATGCCATAAAAACTCCTGGATTTTGACAAATAAATGATTTTCAGCACATGAACTGATGGATGTAAAACAAAGATAAAGCATGAGAAGAACAATGTCTTTATGGTGAAAGTTTCTGGTTACCTGCACCAATGAATGATCCATTTGCAATCAATTGACTACCTTGACTGCTGAAAGTGACCCCAAGATTTACAAGGGTGCCTCCCAACACTGTATACATAGTTGCCATTTGTAGTACGGTTGCTTTTCGAGCTGCTCTTTCGGACTGGAAAACATAGATTTGTCATTTCAATAGAGAAAGAAGCATATGTTAGAATTAGACTACTATATAAAAAGAAGGGAAAATATACAGTTGGTCTGTAAACTTTGACCTATGAGTGATTTATTCTTGAAGTTTATTAAATGATCATTTTTAGTTCTTTAGATGACTTGACCAAACTAAAAACTGACACCATATCATTCCATTGAATACATCAAGGGACTAAATGTGATCACTTTGAATTTGTTAAAAACTAAAAGCAAAACCTTTTTAAGTTGTTAGGGACTAAAGAAAAACACTTTAAACTTCAAGACTAAACTAGTCCATTGTCTAAATTTTAGGAACCAACAACCTATTTTGACCCTAGAAAAGGATTCTTGAGTGCACGAGATCTACAAAAATGGATTATTATTATAGAAAGTACTAATATCTAACAAATATCATTTGTAAGTGTTGAGAGATACCTCAAGCACCCGGACTCGGAGTTTCAAGTCCCCTGACTCAAGCTGTTTCACAAATTCCTCTATCCGCTGAACTCTGTATGGCATGGACATGGTATATGTTCTGGCCTGAAAATATATACATAGATGCTATTAATGACAATGTGTATAGACATTTAACATTATGTTATACTCTTTTAAGTGGCTTCACTTGAAAGTTTCCTAGAACAGGACATGAAAAAGAAAAAAAAAGTATCTATTTTGCTAAAACCAGAACAAGAAACTGAAAGAACGGGGGAAACAAATAAGATGCAGTACATCATCAGCTTGCTTCCTAATTTCCTCCACAATTTGTGTCCCAGACCGCTGCTTCTGTCTTATATCTAAAAGCTCCTGTACGTAGTGTGGAGCATTAGAGCTACACTTTAAATGTGTGGCTAAAAGCTAAAAAGGCTGTTATGAGCAAGGGTGTGAATTATAATTGCTTGGCAAAGGTATGGAACCTGTGCATACGGCGCAGCAATCTTTACAAAGGAAAAATCTGGATCAAGGATGTATCCTATACCTGTATGCAAAGATTGTTAGTCAGGAAAGAGCAAAACATCAAAGTAGTTCTGAAACTTCTTTGCTTGAAAAAAGATTATTGGTTTTGTTTCACTTAATTGGGTAGAGCTTCACTTCCAATATATCAGGATTAAATAAACACATTTCAGATATTGGTAGTGAAGTCACAGAGAGAGAGAGAGAGAGAGAACCTTCAAGGGTTGAAAATGCTCTTATGACAAAGGTAAAGGTGGATGGAAATCGAAATGGCTGATCTTGTGCTATTGCAAATAAATCCTGCCAAAAAAACCACCATACTTCACCAACTGTGGTCATTAATGTGTCATTTGTGCAACTAAGAAAGAAAGAGTCATCACCTTATGTTTTCCCTTACTAACAGATCAATATTAATTAGAAAATTCAAAATTTATGCATTTCCATCACACTTAATGATGTAAGACACCAAGACACAATTCCATTTACCAGGGTTTTTTTTTTTTTTTTTTGGGGGGGGGGGGGGGGGTGGTGTGTGGAGGGGTGGTAAC